>NW_026068025.1:2512373-2516765 GCF_014885135.2 Alexandromys fortis | reverse complement strand
AAGCAAAATGAGACCAGAAACAAAAGTCTACAAAAGCACCTCTGAGTTTGTTTTGCGTTGGCCAACTACTCCTGGGCACGGGCCTGCCCTGAGTTAATATACCCAGTGAGATTCCCTTGGAGAAAGCTAATTTCCCCTTTGTTAGCAGTTGTCAATTGCAAATAGCCTCTTGGTCAGGGCAGGAGCCTGGGTCCACTTCCCCCATCAGTGCTGTGACCTGTGGGGGTCCTTGTGTGTGCTGCCGCAGTCTCTGGGAGTTCACATGTGCATCTGTCCTGTTGTGTCTGGGAAACACTGTTTTCTCTGGAGTCTTCCAACCCATCTGGCTCTGCAGTCTTTCCTCCCCCTCTTCTGCCTAGATCTCTGAGAAGCTGGCATTTCAGGCTCCTGGTTTACATTGCTTTACTGTAGGTTCAATGGCACCACACTGCAGGTTCTGTGGCCAGGTTCTATGGAGCTGCACCGCAGGTTCCATGGCACCGCGCTGCAGGTTCTGTGGTACAGTAGCAAGCCACCTCTCTCTCCTCTGCTCTCAGCTGTTCATGGCAAATACCAGCTTCCTTCCGATGCCACGCCCTGGGGCAGCTCTGCACACATCTATCTACCATCCATGTTCCACGAGTAAGCACTCTGGTGGCACAGTGAGAACTCATCCCTGCTTTAAAGAGCCCCCAGACTTCCAAATTATACCTATTCAATTAACGCTCTTAGATGAATTCAAAACCAGTCTTTTGTGCATGATCCTACCTGACCACACCCCCACCCCAAGGAGAAGCCACAAATTTAAGTGAGCAGTGTTAGCTTAACGGGGTGTTTGTGGTTAATGTTTTATCCACAGGTGGCTCTTCTGACCAATTTCTTTTTTTTTTCTTTCTACATTTATTTATTTTCATGGGGTGGGGTGGTTGCACAGAATGTGGGTGAGGTCAGGGAACAAGTGGTGGGAGGAGGCTCTTTCCTCCCACCATGTGGGTTCAGGGGTTCAAACTCAGGGTGCCAGGCTTGGCAGCAAGTGTTACCTTGATCCACGTTACCAGGCCTCTTATAACTTCCCTGTAGTGTTCCGGCTTGATCTCATCTCTGGCAAAGCAAATCTTAACTGATTTCTGAAATTCCTATGTGAAATTTGGATCCATAGATCTGTAGATGGTGTTAAACCTGAGCCTCTATAGAAGAATAAAGGCTGGGGTCTCCTATTCTGTCATCTTGTTAATTCACCCCACTAGGTACAAAGGAAAACCCCAAAACATCCCAAAAGGACAGGCCTACTGATTATGCCCAAGATGGCATCCTAGGCTCAGCCTGGGCTGAACGCTGACAGGAAAAACAGAAGGATTGCTGGTGGATTCTTTCAGCATCCCCCAGGAACCTGTGAAACAGTTTCTGTCAGAGATTACTGGGAATTGAAGGTCAGCGTGGGCCAGAGAGCCTGTGGAAAAAAACTAAAACAACCCAAACAGTGGATTATATTATACAACCCTATTTTCATTTCTTAAGGTTTTGGTCGTGATGTTTTGCACGAGGCCTTCCCTCTTGCAGAGATTTCAGTGCAGGCTGCTGCATTGCTAGCTGCAGGTGCTGCGTGATTGACGGATCTCAATTACTCATTCAGCCTGCTAACTAAGTCCCGCAGGAGATCAATAGCAGCTTCCACCCGCCCCTGCTCCCAGCACATTCTTGTCTCTATGCACTGACCTTCCCCACCTCAGAAATGGAGTACAGCAGCCTCTGTCCTTTTGTCATTATATTATTTCATACTTCTCAGGGGTTCTCTGCGCCACACGCCACACAGGTCAGCATTCCTTTCTTGTTTACAGCTGTGTGGATCCCTCAGACTACATACGCCGCTGCAGTTTGAATGGATGCTCGAGTTGCTTCTGTCTCTGGGCTATTGTGAATAAAGCTGTAATAAATACGATTTTGCAAATATCTCCTCTAGATTCCAATTTCAGTTCCTTTAAATAAGTGCTCAGAAGTGGGGTTTCTGGACCATATGGTAGTTCTATTTTTATTTTTTCAGGAGACTCAACATGCTATTCTATAGCAACTGTATTCTCTTTCTTTTCAGCCCACAGTGTGCAAGGGCCCTATCTTCACATTTTCACCAGCTCTCGATGTCTTTGTATGTTTATAACACCCACATGTGGATCAATAACTCATTTTGACTTGCGTTTCCTGATGGCTAGGGATGCTGAGCATCCTTTCATGAACCTCCTGACCTTTGAGCAGCATCCCTAGAGAGACATCTACCTGTTTGGCTCTGTTTGTTTTTGCTTTTGAGGTTAGTGAGTTCTATCCAGGTTGTGGTTGTGAAGCCTTCATTAAGTTACAAGTTATATTTTCTCCCATTCTGGAGGTCACATTTCCAGCTGCTGACTGTTCCCATCGCTGCCCTGAAGCCTTGTGCTTTGACAAGGTCCTGTGTGTCTGTTTTTCAGTTTGTTTCTCGTGCTTTGTCACTGCCCAGGGCCGGGCGGTTGTGGCGCACGCCTTTAATCCCAGCACTTGGGAGGCAGAGAGAGGTGGATCTCTGTGAGTTCGAGGCCAGCCTGGACTACAAGAGCTAGTTCCAGGAAGCTACAGAGAAACCCTGTCTCGAAAAACCAAAAACAACAACAAAAAAACTCACTATCCATTCCGACACCGTGAAGCATTTCTGCTACCTTCTCTTTGACTCTTAATATCTTTTAATCAAATTGCATTGATTTTTGTGGTGTAAGATGGAAGTTCACCGCCATTATTTTCCATGTTTGATATCTAGTTTTCCCAGCTGCATCTGTTGAAGAGAACTTCCTTTCTGAATTGTGTCTTACTGACATCTTGCCAAGGATCAGGTGCTTATTCATGGGTTTATTTCAAGATTTTGTCCTGTCCCATTGGCCGATACACCCACTTTCACGTCGTCATCACTCCGATACCACATTGTTTCATGTTACAGCTGAACTGCTCTCTTCTGGTTTGGCATTGAACCTGGGGTGTTGATTTCCCTAAACAGGCACTCTACTAGTAAGCTACATCTTTGGCCAGACCCTTCTTTTACATATTTATTCATTTAGTATTTATGTGAGTGATCATCACAGGCATGCCTGCTCACGTTACACGCGGAGGTCAGTTCTTTCCTCCTTCCATGTGTGTATCAAGGATTCAGCTTAGGACTTCAGACTTGACAGCAAATATCTTTACCCACTGAGCCAACTCACATCCACCTTTTGTTTATTTTTTACTTTTTTATCTTAAGACAGAGTTGCTAAGTTGACTAAGCTGGCCTTGAACTTGCAACCTTCCTGCGTCTTTCCCCCCAGGTAGCTAAAATTTCAGGTCAAGTTAGGAAATGTGATTCTGGTTTTCACAGATTACCCTCTGACCTCCACCACACAAATGTTATGGCACATGTATGTGCGCCAGCATGTTCGTGCCACGGGGGTGACACTTAGGGACATTATACTAAGTGAATTAAATCAGCCACAAAAGAAAGGCCTGTGACTCACTTGGGCAGCTCCCCTGCATAGCAAATGGTAGTTGGTACATGGCGCCCTGCTTTGTAAAGACTGTGAAGGCTAAACATGACCAGTTTGGAGCCTTCTCTGGACAGAAACCTACTCCCAGTGACCTCACCCTCTGCTGCTCTGGGAAGGGAGTCCACTTGAAATGAGCCACTTTCGCCTCTCTGACCTCTAGAGTAGGTAGAGGCTTTCCTGTGTGGGTGATTCTCAGAGTCACCCACACTGTATCTGGTGACCGATCTCTGATGTGGTCTGTGTTAATCTCCCTGACTGATAAGGTTCCTGAGAAGGTGGTTAGTGACAGCGAGGCCCTCTAGAGCAGCGGTTCTCAACTTCCTAACGCTGCGACCCTTGAACGCAGATCCTCACATTGTGGTGACCTCAACCATGCGGTTATTTTCGAAGCCACCTTGTAGGTGTAATTTTGCTACTGTTATGAATTGGCTGATACTCAGCTGATCTTAGGTGACCCTGCGAAGAGGTTGTCTGACCTCCTAACCCTCCCGAAAGGAGGCATGACCCATAAGTTGAGAAACACTGCTCTAGGAGGATTTAGGCAGGTAGAGGCCGCTTAGAGGAAGCCTCAAATGCCCCATGTTCCCTGAGTACCCACAGTACAAAGGAATCCACACAACGAGGTGCTTTGTGTCCTGTGTGTGCTGTGTGTGATGTCTGTGATGTGTGTCCTGTGTGTACTGTGTATGCTGTGTGTACTGTGTGTGCTGTGTGTGCTGTGTGTACTGTGTGTGCTGTGTGTACTGTGTGTGCTGTGTGTGCTGTGTCCTGTGTGTACTTGTGTGCTGTGTGTACTGTGTGTGCTGTGTGTGCTGTGTGTGCTGTGTGTACTGTGTGTGCTGTGTGTGCTGTGTGTGCTGTGTGTGCTGTGTGT
>NW_026068025.1:2500860-2511837 GCF_014885135.2 Alexandromys fortis | reverse complement strand
TTTTAAAGTTTTTTTTTTTTTTTTTTTTTTTTTTTTTTTGTAGAGCTGCTCTCAAAATAACCCTTTTACCATTGCCAGAAAAGACAGCAGCAGCAGAGTGTTCTAGTCTCCTGCAGTCATGCAGTCATGAGATCTTGGCTCCAGAGCCCACACGAGCTTCCTGCACATTTGCTCATGGGTTCCCTGGCTCTCCCAGCTTCGCTGGCTTCCCCCAGTTTTCCCACCTGTCCTTCGTGCTTGGTTTCATTTTGGTTCAATATCTATGCTCTGTGAGGATAAAGAGTTCACAGGTGACCTCAATGCATTTGGCACCGGAACCCGCACCTGCAGCCACTGGCATCCGTCCACGGTGATGCAGACATGTGGACACTTTTGTCTCAGCAGTGAAGTAAAACTGGGGCAGACAGAGTGAGCCTTTCAGTTAAAAGGGAAAGGGGGTGCGGGAGGAAAGGGACAGCACTGTTAAGCGAGATCTAGGCTGCCCCAAATCAGGGCATGAAATTGGCCCTTTCTTTGGTTGCTGGACAGGTGCTAGGGCTGGTGATTTCCTGCTAATGATAAAGGTGGTGTGTGTGTGTGTGTGTGTGTGTGTGTGCACACGCGTATGTGTGAGCATGTGCAAACATTCATGAGCTTGATAAGGGAATGTGTGTGCCATGACGCAGATGTGAGTTCAGAGTCCGACACTTGAGGATTGGCATTTTGCCGCGTGTGTGTGTGTGTGTGTGTGTGTGTGTGTGTGTGAGTGTGTGTGAGTGTGTGTGTGTATGCTAGATCCTCTGGAACTGCCATGTAGGTGCTAGGAATCAAGCCCAGGTCCTTTGGGAGAGCAGCCAGTGCCATTAACCACTGAGCCATCTCTCCGGACCTGGCACCTGAGGTTTTACACTTGTTTGAGGCAGGGCCTTGGTTCTTTTGATGACCCACAAGCTTCTGGGGAGTCTTCTGTCTCCACGCCGCCCCCTCCATACCCTGTGGGAAGCTGGGACTACACTCTCCAGCCTTTTTTGTGGTTCTGGGAATTCTAACTAGGGTCTTCACACTCACCTGGCATGTTCTTTTACTGTCTGACCCCAGTCTCTAGCCATGGGAGTGATGTTTTAAAAGAAGTTTCTTTCTTATATGTGAAGAAATGGCTTTCCCATGTAAGAAGATACAGACAGAACTGGGGCCCGTTTGCCCTTGGGGACCTTGTGGCACCACCTTGCCCCTGTTTGGTTTTCGTCCTCGTGCTGGGAGTAGGAGAAAGCTTTAAAGGACAGATCCACACACGCCACCACCTAAAAAGACTGGGGCTTAGTTCTGCGGGTAGCGAGGTGTTGAAGCCTCTGAGGGTCGTAGAGAGGTGTTGAAGCCTCCGAGGCTCTCTCCATCTTTTGTCCCCACAGGTGACCTTGCTCTACCTTAGTAGGACAGTGACAACACAGCTTCCTAGACTCCTAGCACTGCAAAGTAGGATGGGAGCAAAGGGGCATCGTTCACAGGGCTCTGCCCCGGGCTGTGCTTCTCTCTGGCTCAATGGGCAGTCATTTAAACACAGGAAACGTGACATTGAAGTGAAAGCTCAGCTCTAATAAAAGGATGGGTGTGGTGATGAGGACAAATTGTCCACTCTTCCAGCTGTATTTAAGAGAAAAAGTATTAAAATTTGTACAACTCTATCCTGAACAATCTGTCAATAGTGAACAAATCCTGAGATGGTGTATTCTGTGTTTTAATACAGAATTTCTTTCTTCTTCTTCTTCTTTTAAAGATTTATTTATGGGCTGGAGAGATGGCTCAGAGGTTAAGAGCACTGCCAGGGCCTCTGACCTGCACCATTCTGTATTTTTGAGGCAATGCAGAGGAGGTAGGAGATACTCCAAGTTGAGCCTGTTTGACTTGGGAGAAAAACACCCAATAGCAGGTTCACTGGGAACTTCCTGGACAGAGGACCATCATTTGTACCATGACCCTGCTCAACGGTCTAAGTCCCCAGAGTCCAGGCACACTGGCCACAGGGGACTAGAAAGGACAATGGAGTTAGAGAACCACGTGGTCCTAACTCCATCCTGAACTCAGAGAAGCCTCAGAATGGGGAGATGTTGGCTATTTCCTGGGCCAGCTCAAATATCTGCATACCTTCCCAGCCTAAGTGAGAACAGAGGCTGCGCAGATGGACCCTGGAGGAAGCTTCATGACCTGTGCCTCTGGTCACGGGGCCAGCCTGGGAACCTGTGATTCTGTGGGGAGAAGGCAGAGCCCAGTGAACACTGGAGGCCTTGCATCTGCAAGGGGCAATGGCTACGCATACTCTTTCTGTGCACTTCCTTCTCCACCAGAACGTGCGGATGGCCATGGGTCCCTGGAACCGTTTGCCCCTAGGGAGCAGCCAGCACAGCCGCTCTCCTCCTACAGTACTGACAGTGGCCTTGCCTCTCACAGCCAGTAAGCAGAGTTTTCTCCACATGGCTACACCCACATCCCTCTCACTTAGGGGTTCCTCTCATGCGGGCTAGGGTCCTATCCCCACAGTGACCTGCTCTGTCCCTCCCACTCTGGGGAGGTTCTGCCTCTCCTAGAACCTTACCTTTGAAAAACTACACTCACATTCTCTGTGAGGGGAGGTTTCCTCACTAGCGCAAGGTCACGCATGCGCCTTTGCCCAGCTGCCCTCTGTCCTTCAGAAACCCGTGCAGTTCGTGCTCCGGTCTGTGTAGCCGGAGGTGTACTAGTTTGCCTTCTATTGCGTGAGAAAGACCACAGGTACAGGCAGTTTAGGGAGGAAAACATTTATTTGGCAAACTTGTCCTGATCCCACAGTGAAGGGACGCTAGCCCACTCGAACATGTGACTCTGGCAGGCCTTGCACCCCCGCCCCCCCCCATTCCCTCTGCCCTGCTAAAAACCTTCAGATTACATTCCTAAAGCCAGACACTAAGGTCTCTTCCCTTATTTGGCCACTTCCTCCTCCTGAGGCCGACCACCAAAGTCCAGCGATCAGAAGCCCCCTTTGGTCTGCCTAATTAACAGTCACAATTAAAATTAAACCCCTCATTCTAACATGGGGGTTCCCCTTTCCTTCATAAACCGTTTGCCTATGTGCTATAGTGTCCCCCTCTCTCCAGAGGGGTACCCCTGCGGGACAAATGCCCCTTCCTCCTTTCCCTTGTCTCCTTCCCCTTTTCCCTTGTCCCCTAGCTCTTTTACCATCGCATCCCAGCCCGTTCTCACACAGACCTCCCCTTCTTCTCCTCTTAAGACTCATACCTGAAAGGAAGGTCACTTGCCGCTGTTTTCTGCCCGAGCCAGAAAGCAGCCGCTTCAACTTTTCATTCCTGCTTAATAAAGGATCTCTCTGTGAAAACAGTGTTTGGGTGTGGTTTGTGCCTAATCTGGAGTCCTCAGAGGAAATCCCCACTGTTTGGGGGTCTCCTCACACAGTCCTTCACTGAGGGAAACCAGGGCAGGAGCTCAAATAGGGCTAGCAACCTGGAGGTGGGAATTGAAGCAAAGACCGCGAGAAACGCTGCTCACTGGCTTGCTTCCAGGTTTCTTATACAGCCCAGGTCCACCTGCCCGGGTATGGCACGTGCCATAGTGGGCTTGGCCCACCCACCTCAGTCATCAATGAAGAAAATGCCCTATAGACTTGTCTACGGGCCAATCTGATAGAGGCAGTTCCTCCGTTGAGATTCCCTCTTCCCAGATACTAATAGGTGTGTGTCAAGCTAATGGAAAAACTGACCAGCACACAGTCATTTCCTTTCCGGATGCTCCGAATGAAGTCGCCGTGCACACCCTCGTGCACATCAATAATTGAGGTGAACGGACAAAACAACACGTGGAGATGGCTTTTAGTCATCTCTTCAGGCCTCAAGGCCCCGTGGCAGAACCTGTGTAGGGTCACATGACCAGGCTCTGCAGTTAGGAAACAAGTCTGGGTCGCCTGCTGTCGCTCTTTTGCTCCACCCACATAGAAAGCACAGGCCACGAGCCAAAGACCTCAGGGCGTCTAAGCAGCTGGCAGTGGGCAGGCTGAGCAGCTGAGCATGGCGCCCTCTAGCGTTACAGTCTGGTTCAGGCCTCAGGTGCCTGGAACAATTAACAGCGCTCATTCTGAGGTCTGAGAGCCTTAGGACCCGACGGATCTTTGGAACGCTTCTGTTGATGAGGGCCTGCAGTTTCTGTTTTCTGGATCGTTAAAACCTTTTTATTATTTTCATTTCATTTATTTTATGAGGCTGAGACTTACATAGCCCAGGTTGGCCTTGAACTTGCTTTGTAGCTGAGGGTGAACTTGAACTCCTGAGCCTCCTGCCTCCACCTCCCAAGCTCCAGGATTACAGACTTGGGCTTCCAAACTCTGCTCCTTTATCCTCCATTAGCCAGCCCCACCCACTCTAGTCTCCCCTGGCACCGCCCTCCTCCTGCTTCGGCTCCACTCTGGTTCAGCAGCCTCTTTCCGCTGTCCAGCAGTGGGCTGCCTTGTTGCCTTTTCATCTTGGCATAATGACTGCTCAGCTGCCGCTGCCACCTCTACCACCGCCACTGCTCTCTGTGGCCTCTTTGGCTTCTTTGTGTTACCACCTCGGTTCTCACTACAGAAGTCAAGTGAAGATCACTTATGGCATCTTTAGAGGAAGTTGGGCTTCTCCCTGCCAACTCGTTGGATGAACTAGGTTATATAGGATGTTAGAGCCAACCACAGCTGTTTGTTTGGGCCAATCACATCCTGACTCTTAGACTAGTCTCTGGCAGCCCCTCTGCTAGACCTCCAAGGGAAGAACCCTCCCTCTGACCAAGGTGGAAATAGTTGTAGGGTTACTTAGACATGGATTTGGGTCTCGATGATGAAACGCTGGAAAGAGCTGTTTCAAACAGTGAGGACTGGGCTGTGCCTTTGGGAGCAAGGGCAGTCAGCTGTGGTTGCCAGATCATTTTCTCAAGGTGTTCCAGATGGCTGGTGCTAGCGTAAGGGTAGCCTGCCAGTCTGCTCGACCTCTGGTCCTTTGGCTTAAGGCAGCCATTACAGCCAGGGACAGCCAGACAGTTGCTGATTAGGGAGTCAAAAGCCCTAGCCACACTCGCTGCTTCTTTACAGGAGAACGAGCATCTGAAGGAGCGCTCACAATATGAACTTAACTCACCACTGATGTGAATAGGGATTTTAAGGGTGCTTACAGCCTGACCAGTGCCCACAGATAGATAGACCCCCCCAACACACACACACACACACAATATTTCATGGAGTCCATTTTGTGCTGTCCATATACTCTTGTTCAGGGCCATCCATTGGTTGACCAGGAGCCACGCCCTTAAAGAAACAAACTCTCCGTCCCCCAGAAAGCATCAGCTGCTAACAGTACCTCAGCTGGAGGTGGGGGGCTCATGAGACGTCACTCTCCATGCTAGAATGCCGACTGGCATGATCTTGTGCAGCCACAGCTGCTGTGTGCATGGGTGCAGCATCCCAAAGACACTTTCTCTGCTGTCCTCCCCAGTCTGTGTCCCTTACAGACTTTCAGTCCCCTGAGCCTTGGCAGGAGGGTCATACAGATGTTCCAGATGTGGCTGAGCCTTGGCGGGAGTGTCACACAGATGTTCCGTGTGTGGCTGAGTGCTCCAGTTACTTACTCTCCACACTTTGATTAGCTGTGAGTTTTGTATTAACTTCCACCCAGTGCAAGAACTTCTCTGCTGAGGTCTGAGAACTGCACTGTGGGCATAGAGACGTGAATTGAGAGGACAGATGGACACTGTGTCCCATTAGTAAAATCATAGTAGGTTCACCACTATGATCTGAACCCTGGTCCTAACCCACTGATCCATCTCTTCTGCTTCATTAGTAAACAGTTCCTAGAGAAAAATAAATGCTGGGACAGAGCCTGTAAACCATTTGTTACCCTGTGACCCCAGGACACAATAGTATCAGTTCCTCCAAACCATTGTACTCTCTCTGTCTGTCTGTCCTCCTCCCCCAATGTGTGTAGGTTCCCACAGAGGCCAAAGGTGTCCGATCCCCATGACCACAGAACTGGAGGTACAGGCAGCTGTGAGGTGCAGGGCACGCATACAGAGTCCTTTGCAACTGCTGAGCCATCTCTCCAGCCTTGTTTTCCCTTTCTTGAAAAACCCTCCTCCATTTTAATACTTTTCTGTGTGTCCCTGGTATAATCTTGGGATTTTGGTGAGTGCCCTGGGGCCCCAGAGCCACACTTTTAAAGTTGGGGCGTGAAGGGTGGGAGCCAGGCTGTTCACTTGCTTTGTCCCTGCACTCGCTTTCACCTGGGTTGGTCACGGACCCAGGGCTGCGGGTCCCAGAGCACTGCCACGTTCGCGGATCTTCTCGGGCCCTGTGCACTCATTGGCATGCCCCAGTTTTCCTTATTCCTTCCCGGATGCACAGCAGGGCAGCAGGGACGCGCAGGGCGGCAGAGGCACAGGGCGACGGGGACACAGTAAAATTCCCAACTCACCACTTCCATGAGTGCTGTCCCCTATAGACTCAGAATACTTCCTCCCCGCTAGTTAACTTGGGTTCCCACTTTTAGTGCATTATTCCCTAACTGCTCTCAGTTTTCCTACCCATTTAGCATAGACAGTCCTATTCCATGAGTATGGAGAGAATTTTCCAGAATAAAATACACTGCCTTGAACACTGGATACAAAGAAAACAGCCTCTCCCATCTGAACTTTTAACCTGACGATTTAAAACTCAAAAAAAAAAAGCTATTCAGATAATACAAAGATATTCACTGAGTCCAGCAGATGAATTCTTGAGGTGCTGTAAATTTTATTTTACGTGTGTGCAGGAGCCACATGCATACCTTAGTATATTTGTATGTGGACCATGTGCATGCAATACCCAAGGACCAGAAGGGGACAAAAGAGCCCGTGGAACTGGAGTCAAGCGCAAATATGGGTGCTGGGACCTGAACCCAGGTTCTTTGGAGGAGCAGCCAGTGCTCTTAACTACTGAGATATTTTCCAGGACCAGGTTTGTTTGTTTGTTTATTATGTATTTTTGAAAGCTTCTTATGAAAGAAACCGCTTTTAATGAAGGTAAAAGAAATTCCTTTAGATATGCTCTGAGCTGGAGGCCAGCTTGGTCTACAGAGTGAGTTCCAGAACAGACAGGGCTACATAGAGAAATCCTGTTTGGAAAAACAAACAAAAGACTAATCCTGAAAAAAGGAATCTATAGCAACTCAGAGAGACCAGAAGAGGGCACCAGATCCCCGGGAACTGAAGTTACAGGTGGTTGTGAGCCATCCATAGGAGACACTTTATGTAGGAAGGAAATCATCATTAAAAATCTATGTATCTGTATCTCATGCTAAATTTCATGGCTTGATTAAGTTTTTTTTTATCCTAGGCCCCGTGAACGTTGTTTTGAGTAAAGCAACATTTTAAGGTTTTATGAAACGTTCAATAGATCCAAAGATATCATTTAGTAGATTTTAAGATGGTAAGAGTTCCTCAGTTTATGAGTGTGTATTTATTAAGCCTTTCAAAATATCCAAAAAACACATGCTAATGGTGCTGGTTAGGTATTTGCCCTTCGTGAAAATTCGGATACTTTGTGTGCGATCTCTGCACTAGCATACGTACGGGACACAATCGGGACGAAGAGACAGCACCGAGAAATCCTAGTGTTTCTGTTTTACGACTATTCCGCGTGTTGCTCTTTTCTCAAAGAAATGCTTATTTGTATAGCTAATAAAGCTGCGCGCCTTTCTTGCTTGTTCATCTAGCCATTAGCTTGGGCATCGCCCAGTTTCTTCCAAGGGGACAGGGGACTAAGAACCAGAGCAGGCGCTCGAGTGCCCGCCGGTCCCCGCCATCCCGGACCGGCCGCCCCGTGCCCGGGGTCCCCGATCTCCGTCACCCCGGACGGGCAGCACCGTGCCCGCCGCAGAGGCGGCCGCCATCTTACAGGCGGGTCCCGCGGCCTCCCAGCCGCCGTCAGTCGGGTCCCCCGATCCCACAGTCCCCGGGCGGCCCCCGGCTCCCGAACATCCCTCAGTTCCTCCTCGGCGCCCCCTCGCTCGTGAGTGTCCCCCGCGGGTCGCCGCGAGAGACTGAGGGGGAAGAGCCAAACGTTCGTCGCTGCCTGGCGACCGGGCAGCCTCCGCGCGGCGGTTCTGGCCGGCGCCGCGGGATTCCGAACCCCTCCCCTGCATCCGTGAGCGCCGATGCTCTACCCGAACCCCTGAGCCCAGGAGCGAGCCGGTGGAGTGAGGCCTTTAGCGACGCAGAGTCACTAGCTGACTGTGACCTCGTGGCGCAATGGTAGCGCGTCTGACTCCAGATCAGAAGGTTGCGTGTTCAAGTCACGTCGGGGTCAATTCGGGTTCATCTTTTTTTCCTTCGCCAACAAGAATAAAGTACAGCAAATCCTCAAAGACGAAATTGGATTAGTAGCGGATTAAACCGTCTTTCTTACACCGTGAAAGACAAGCACGACTTTATCTCTTCTTTGAGATCGTGAACGCCCGAACGCTCTGCAAAGCGATGATTCCCGATGACCGACAGGAGGCGATGCTGCAGCAGCAACTGAATCGAGGTGGGATCTTAGGGAAGGTGCGCTGACTCAGCCTCCACGGTCAGAGCCCTGCCTTGCCCCTCGGGCTGAACCCCCCACCCCCAGATTTCCTGGGCCGGTGTGAGCTATCAGTGCTGAACCTGTGCTTTAAGATAGATCTCTCCGTGTTTGCTTGGAGTTTCATTTTCTCTTGATCTCGCGATGATCATCTCTCGGGAGGTCACGTCTTCAACATCCGTGCCCCATCCTAATCCCTACAAATCCAGTTACAACCATGAGACCTGGATTTTTTTTGTTAATAGCTTTGTTTTCATTCTCTTCCTCTCCTGCAAGATTGATGCAGAAAATGAAAGTATGCTGCATCAAAATTATAAACATGAAATTGAAATTGAGTTCTTTTATGTAAAATGCTTGGAACCAGAACTGTTTCAGATTTTTATAAAAACTTTTGGAATGTAGGCTGTCTTAGGGTTACCATTGCCGTGATGAAACACCATGACCAAAGTGACTTTTTATTTCACTCACAGTTCCAAGTAACAGTTCAATCAAAAGCGCTGGGGGCAGGAACTCAAACAGGGCAGGAACTTGGAGGCAGGAGCTGACGCAGAGGCCACAGAGGTGCTGCTCCCTGGCTTGTTCTCATGGCGTATTAAACCTGCTGTCTTAGAGAACACCTGCCCAAGGCGTCTCAGGCACCAGGTCAGGCCCTCCTCCACCAATCATTAAGAGATTGTCTTACAGGCTTGCCTACTGCCTGTCCACAAGCAGGCATTTTCTCTACTGAGGCCTCCTCCTCTCAGATACCTCTAACTGTGTCAAGACGACATAAAACTAGCCAGGACATTGATATACATGTAATTACATATTTTTAACTTGAAACTCAAATTCAAACATAGGATCCACTTACGTTTCATACATAATCGCTATGTCCACCTGTCCTGCGAAGCCAAGGTGTAGAATTTTTGGGCTGACCTCGGCATCATGTCACTGGTCAGAGGTTTTGGGCTTTGAAGCATTTTGGATTTCCAGGTTAGAAAGAGTCAAGCTGTAAGTAATTTGGTACTGAAATGTGTATCTGTATGTAGAAGTGAATGGCGACTCTGTTGTGGTGGCAGGAATATAATCCTAGATCTTGGGAGAATGAGGCAGGGAAGTGCAAGCTCAAGGCTAGCCTCGACTACATATCAAGACCTCGTTTCAAGAAAAGGGGTGGATAAGTGCATAAAATATACGCACAAAGTATAATTAAATGTGAAGCTTCTCAGCTTCTATTCTGATTGCCAATTTTAATTTCTCATTGAGTTCTATGATTCTGATTAATTTTGGTATATGATATTTTTATTTATTTGCAATTTTTAAAAAAATAATAAAGTTTACCATAAACAGGAATATACACATCAATACTAGGACAGTGAATCACATCAGGAAAACGAGGAAGAAGAGACTGTGGTGTGTGCAAATGCTCTTTCTCACCAAAAGGATGTAGTCTCCATGGGGTCATGGAAAGTGACTTCTGGGGCTGGAGAGATGGCTCGGCTGTTAGCAGCACTTGCTGCTCTTCCAGAGGATCAGAGTCTGTTCAAGTCTCAGCTCCCACACTGCTGCTCACAACTGTCTGTAACTTCAGTTCTGATGGTTTCAACACCCTCACACATGCATACATGCAGCAAAACACTGATGCACATAAAATAAAAATAAATAAGTAGTTTAAAAAATAAGTAAAATAAAAGATAGCTTTAAGTATGACTCACTCGACCTGACTCACCTGTCTGGTACTGACAGAGGCGCACAGAGGTGGAGATAAAGTCCCTCTGGATGAGATGTCATCCTCACATCATGTCCTCTAGCTTTCTCATATAGAAGGTCTCAGACGAAACTTACTCATGATAGAATTGAAAAGGCAAGAATATTAAGGGGCTGAGGAGGTGGCTCCCTTAGCAGCGTGCTTGTGTGGTATTCATGACACCCTGGCTTCTGTTCCCAGACAGGATTAAAGTGGGCGTGGTGGATGCCTCGCACAAAGACTGAACTGAGAGAACTTACAAAGATCAAAGGAGACAGAAAGTTTGAGCAACTGTTGAGATCATGAAAATAGAATGAAAAATATCTAAGCCTAAATTAAATAGTTTCTCTGAGGAAGATGATAACAGAGCAGGGGAGGGGCAGCATCCAAGGGAGACGACAGAGAGCAGAGACGGTGGTTTGTTGCTTTCAGGCCTGACAACATAGAAGTCCCTACTCTGAAGAGGCCAGTGTATCTTAAGCCCGATATAAGACCCCCACCCTCACATTCTGTGGTTGGCATGAGAAATGTCCCCAACAGATTCATGCATTTGAACACTTGGTCCCCAGTTGGTGGTGCTGGCTGGGGAGGTTTTAGAGCCTTTAGAAAGGCAGTTCCTTGCTGGTCTCTCTGTCTCTGTCTCTCTCTCTGTCTCTCTCTCTCTGTC
>NW_026068025.1:2493935-2496431 GCF_014885135.2 Alexandromys fortis | reverse complement strand
CACACACACACACACACACACACACACACACACACACACACACGAATAGAGGCAGCATTTGTAACTAAATGATAGTAATTGATTGGCTGACAAAACAGTTAAACTTCTTGATAACCTGTTTGCTTTCTATTTTGGGGTTATGATATTTTTGTCACATTTTTACTTATTATTTTGTGTGTCTGTGTCACACACCAGTGAATATTGAGGATTCATAGGCAACATTCTAAGGCATATTTGGGCATGATTTTTTTTTCCAAGATGGTTCCTGTGGGAGCGAGGGCACCCATGTATCAATGAATATTTATAATATTCGTGATAGGAGCACAGTCACATCAAGGACCCCAATGCCCATGGGAATAGCAAGTCCTTGCCCCAGCTCTGGCATGGATGTTGACAGTGTGCACAAAGTACCGACTACAGCTTCTTCCTCCTTGAGAACCATGGTAGGCATGTGTGTTTACTTACCGAGTCACGGTTACCTGATGTGGTAGGTCAGGGAATTCAAACCAGGCACAGGCTGGAGGAGACACAGCAAGACTGAGGCCGTGACATGTTTACTGCAAGCAATCAGACTCTTAAAATGTTGTTCCTTTTGGAAACTACAGCTCCCAGACTCCTCCTGGATTACGGATACCTGCGCGCGCGCGCAGGGGGCGTGCACAGGTGCGGGTCATTCCTCCCAGATAACCTTGCGCTTCCCCGTTAAAAAGCGAACTTCCACGAGGTCTCGCTCTCTCTTGCCCTTTTACCCTTGTGTGTCTTGCACACCCATCCTTTATCGTGTCCCCCTTACCCCCATTAAAGTGCACCCACGTGGGAGCCGCGTGTCTTGTCTCCTCCTTTTGCGCGTGTCTCGTCTATCCTGTGTTCGTACACACACACACCCGCCTTTAAAAGAATAATATAAACTATTATCAGAAACAGAATACAGTGGCGATTTCCAGGATCAAATACAGTTGTAGTTGCTAGGATACAATGAAATTTGCAAGCTATACAAGGCACACAAGATTAACATCTAAGACTAATTGTCCTGACAAATTTCTATATGCGTCATTGATATTTATAAGGGAACATACAGAGAAATGCAAAGTAGCCTGAACGCTTCACCGCCTGAGGGAGTGCCGTGGTTTCTCAAGAATGGAGAGGCACACTGTGCCCCAGGAGCTACAGACTCTAATCTGTAAAACCTATGACACTCACCTCTCCAGATAGCTAGGCCAAGCCAACTTCCTGATTCCCCACAGACTATAGCCTGAGCCTGCTCCCCTGCAGATACCCCCAGCTGAGATTAGCTGATCCACCTCCTCCTTCCGCTGTGTAATAAACACGCTGAGTTTCCCTGATGCGGGTGTCTCTGTCAAGGAGCAAAGCACAGCCAATCCCAGCTTCTCTGTATGTGCGTCTGTCATTCCTCCATTCTCTGCTGCTCCCCCCCCCCCCACTACTGCCCAACATCCAGGTTGCAGCGGGGTCTCCTGGACTTCTAGGCGGAAGCCCTCTCTGCCTTCTCAATAGCTGTGCTCACAGGCTCATGCCTCTGAGCCTAGCCGAGTTTTGGGCAGAGAGGAAGTGTAGACCCAATATGCAGCCCCAGGAAACCCCAAGCAGTCAGAAAACCTTGATGGGACAGGAAGAGAACAGTCTTAATCTACAACAATCAGCTCAGTTGTAAGTATCTGCAGGAAGCCTTGAGTGAGTGATGTCCTGGGTGCTGTGTGTAGTTCATATGGGCACAGCGATGTCAAGGACCTTAGCCTCAGACCCATGGAAAAATGGCAAAATCTTCCCTCTGGGATGCAGCTCAGGGGGATGGCAAGACCTTCTGTGTGCAGATGTTTGACAGAGTGTGCAGAAAGTGTCTGCTGTGGCTTTCTCCTCCATGATGCTCCCCATATCTGCTCCTAACTGAGATGAACTAAACCTGCCTCTTTGTTTGGCTGTATATAATATTTCTGCGGCTCTGTTTATTTGTACGCTGCAACCCCTAGTTCCCTGTTCTTCTGTACGCAGTAACCCTGCCTCTCTGTTGAGCTGTCTAATAAACACACAGCGCTTCAGAGCACCCGGTCCACCTGGTTCCAGTTTCCTGTGTGTCTGTCTTTTCTTCACACCCTTGCTGCCCCAGTCAGGTCCAGGTCCTCAGTGCTGTGCAAGTATGTCAGTGACATAGAACAGGACATTCTCAGGTAACTTGCGTCGGAACAGGAAGGAGCCCAGAGAGAGGCCATGTAGACAGAGATCTCCTCTGTAGGACCCTGGGCAGAGCACTGTGTCTGGCTTCTGCATACCATCGGTGGCCTCCTGTCCCTGGCCTTATACCCTGCCTTCCTACTGTGGTATCTATTGTGCGATAGTCTTTTTGTACACTGTGAAGATGTGTCTCTCCCAAGCGCCTTCTGACTGGTTGAATAAAGAGCTGAATTGCCAATAACTAGGCAGGAGAGGATAGGCGGGACTTCTGGGCAGAGTAGCAGTAAGTCGAATGTCTAGTATTAG
>NW_026068025.1:2454066-2493447 GCF_014885135.2 Alexandromys fortis | reverse complement strand
AAAAAAAACCAAAACAATAGCAACAACAATGTTAGCTCTCCCAGGACTTGATCATTACACCAATTTTCAGAGGGTTCCCTAAAGATGCTACACCCAAAGACAACAGGAAGTAATTTTAAGAACATGATGCCCACATTCCTGAAAGGTGGGGTGGGTGGTTTTTGATCATTTGGTTGATTATTGATGTTTGCCATTTTTTGGGGGCGAGGGTTGGTTGCAAGTTGCTATTGGTCAGGGTCAGGGAAGAAATTAAGCAAAGGAGGTTAGATTTAGGAAACTCCTTCTGAAAATAAAAAAGGCAGACATAGGAATGATAGGATACAAGGGAAGATTATTGAATCTACTTTTAAACAAAAAAACAACTACTCTTCTCAAATATTTTATGTTGGTATGGATTTTTGTATATTGATACAAATTTGAGGTTATTTTTGTTACAATGCACTGTAATGTATAGTACCTACATTTAAAATTGTAAGGTAAAGTTCTAGTCCTTGAAGGCTACTATTATAAACTGTTTAGGATAATTAAGATACAAATCAAACTTGTAGCCATGTTAGGTATGTTTTCAAGGTCAAATAGAGATACATATTTTAGATAGATAGGTGGCCTTTAAACACTTCAGAGATCTACAGAATAAGGCATTTAAGATGTTTTAATAACACAAGGCTTTTCATGACAATGAGATACATCTGCTCCTGGCAGCACAAATCTATTCCAGGGAAGATGATGGGCTTTGAAGAACCTCCATATTGAATTTGCTTTCATTGTGGCAAAGTTAGTCACTGGACAAAAAATTGCCCTTGCCTCGACTGCTGATAATATGCTGTTCAAGTTGGACATGCAGGACACAAAAGAAAGTGACTGCCATGCTTTTCCAAGACAAGCTGGGTCAGTCCTTCAAAACTCCTGCTTCATAAGAAAGTTTGTCAGATATTCTAGGCCTGTAGGCTGAAAATGGGTGCCCTGATGCTGAAGAGGAACCTTGGGTGGCTGTCCAAGCATCCAGCTGTCTATAATTTCTATAGTTTTGGAAATGGTTTACTTTGTACCTCCTGCTTACTTAGGTAATATTTTATCCTTCTTAGGTCTCTGATGGTGGTTGAAGACAGAGAGAAGATAGTTAAAGTTTTACCATTTTCTTTGTTATAATATTTTTAAAAACATCACAAAAGAGAAGTAAAGTTTATAAGGGTTGAGAGACATAAAAGCTTAAGTTGTTTATTTAAAAAAATTTTAAAAATGTGTAGCCCAGCTGGCCTCAAAGTTATGACCCTCCTGCCTCTGCTTCCTTCAACAAATCCTATCCACGTGCACCACCACAACTGGCCTAAAAAATGTTTTAAGGTCTAAAAAGTTATTTTTAGTTTGATAGTACAAGTTATGATAGAAGGTGGTTTAGGTAAAAATCTTTGGACTCAACAAGATAGGATAGATAATAGAATACTTTCTCCAAATTTGCTAAATATAAATGGACTGGATATTGTAAATATAATCCTTACTTGGTAATTGTTCTTACTGCATATAGTTTTACTGTGTTAGAGTTAAAACTTTCCTTTTTATTTAGACAAAAAGGGGAAAATGTTGTAGGAAAATCTTTTGTACACTGTGACGATATGTCTCTGCCAAGGTATTTTCTGAGTGATGAAAGAGCTGAATGGCCAATAGCTAGGCAGGAGTGCATAGGCAGGACTTCTAGGCAGAGATAGGAACTCTGGGAAGAAGAGAGGCAAAATTCACCAGAAAGACATGGAGTAAGTTGAACATACAGTATGCAGGAGAGGTAATGAGCCACACAGCAGAGCATAATTTACTATAAATGAGTTAATTTAAGCTCTAAGAGCTAGTTGAGAATAAGCCTAAGCTAAGGCCAAGATCTCATAATTAATAAGAAGTCTCTGTGTTATTATTTGGGAACTGGCAGTCCAAAGTCCAACAACAGACCTTCTGAGGGGTCCCATGGATAGCCCCTCCTTTGTATCTAGCCTAGTGTGTAACTTGACCAAGTAGCACTTCTGTGGATGGTTGATATCATCTGTACCCTCTGGCTTCCGTGTGGCCCCGTGGAGTGGCAGTAAGTGGAAAAATGTTCATGTAAAAAGGGTACAAAGCTTGTGGCAGTGTGGAGTCAGCTCTAGCTCAGAGATTTGCAAAGCCTGGGCAGTAAGCAGAAGCCTGGAGGATTCCAGGGTTGTCACGAGGCTCTCTACCCCACACCTACCCGTAAAGCTGGCTTCTCAGCTGGGTTTGACAGCAAGAGGCAGCCTTCAGGACTGCTGCTGGGCAGAGATTATGGGTCAGCATTCTATTTTTGTATCTTGTCTGGCCATTGTCCATTTCTATATTTACTCTCTTAAAGGATATTCCCAACTGCTTTCTTAAAGGGTCACTGCCAACTGTGGCCTCAATGGAGGCACAGAAGTCACCCTTCTTACTGGTCACTCTTGTCTCATGCTGCTGATAGCCCTTGCCTGCCTTCAGGCTTAGAGGTGTGTGCTGTGCCAGCCCAGACTATGCCAGGAAGTATTTCCTGAGATTCAGGCCCGAGGCCTCAACACTGAAGGACTCCAGTATGTAGTGCTCTGATATAGTGGGTGGAAATACAAGTGTCTGGTGTTCTCTGAGGTTAGGTAATCTGGCAGACACTGGCAGGTCATTGAGGTTGGGCCTCCTCCTGCCATAGTTAGCATTGGCGCTCCTTCCCTGGTCATACAGTGATTTTTTTTCTTGAGGAAAAGAACATTTTATAGTTGTCCCTCCATAAGACTTAAATACCACTCACCCAAAGGGAAGAAGGTCGCATTAGCAGAGGTATGTCAAGGCCCGCTGAGGGAAAACTGTTTCTTTCTTATAAACTACGGCTATTTTATAGACGTGGTGGCCTCTTAGAAATGCTTTTCTTAGCATATATTAGTCTTCCAGAATGAGAATGATGGGCTTTGTCATGACATTTCATGCGTATGTATGGTGCTTTCAGTCACGATGGACCCCAGTACACTCTTTTGTGAGTTCATCAATTCCTTCTCCCTTCCTCTGTTTCACATCTCTGTGTGGTCCAGTGAGGCTGATCAGGGTTGTTTACAGGAACAAGGCTGAGCAGTTGCTAATCGGAGCACAGACATCCTTCTAGTGGCTACACTACTGAAGAGCACCCCTATTTCCCCGCTTAGCCATGAACTGCCCACAGATCCTCAGGGAGGTGTGGGGCCTCCCGAGTGCCTCCCTGCTTCATGACACACTATTGACAGGTTTAATATCATGCAGCTAACACGACGGCTGTCAGTAAAGAGCACCACAGCCTGTCACGCCTGGAAGACAGTGTTCCACAACACTCCACTCCATCCTCCAGCTCCTACATCTTTATTCAGCATCCCCTGAGCCTCTGGTGGGTGATATAGATGCTTTATTTATTGATGTGTTGGAAAAGAACCCCAAATTTTTAGAAAAAGTTATTCCTAATGTCTCACAGAGAGACACAGATGTAAAACACAATAAACTGAACTGGGCAGGCCACCAGTGTAAACAGAGACTGCACCTTCATTTCCTGGCTTCCCAGACCTGAATAATCATACAGAAACTATGTTAATTACAACACTGCTCAGCCAACAGCTCAGGCTTATTCCTAGCTAGCTCATACATCTTAAATTAGCCTATTTCTATTATTTTATATTTTACAATGAGGCTCATGGTTTACCAGTAAGTTCTGGCATCTTTTTCCTTTGGCAGCTACACAGCATTTGCCCGACTCCGACTTCTTTCTCCCTTCAGTCAGTTTAGTTTTCCTGCCTACCTATACTCTGCCCTGCCATAGGCCAAAGCAGTTTCTTTATTAATCTATGGTAATAAAACATATTCACAGCATACAGACGGGAATCCCACATCACACCAGGGCAGGAAGTTCAGTTAGCTTTTACCCTAAAGCAGGATGGTCTCACCCCCCTGGTGGGAGCTTGACCTCCCAATATGACTAATTCACAATTGGTGTGAAAAGGAAAGTTGTAATGGAGTCAGATCTCAGGAATGTCTGGCATCTGGGGCTTGGGAAAACAGGTGGTACACAGTGGTTTACAGGATGGGGAATTTGTAGGATCCTGGCCCTCGCTGGGCTGACTATCTGTCTTAGGGTTTCTGTTGCTGTGATGAGACACCATGACCACAGCAACTCTAACACAGGAAAACATTAGGGATGGCTTACAGTTCAGAGGCTTAGTCCATTATTGTCAGGGCAGGAAGAATGGCGGCAAACAGATAGACATGGTGCTGGAGGAGCTGAGATTTCTACATCTGGATCAACAGGCAGCAGGAAGAGAGAGTGGCACTGGGCCTGGCTTAAGCATCTGAAACCTCAAAGCCCACCCCCAGTGACATACTTCCTCCAACAAGTCCATGTGTCCTAATCCTTTCAAATAGCATCTCTCCCTTTGAGCATATGGGGGCCATTTTCATTCAAACCACCACACTGTCTTTGATTGAAAAAGACTTCCTCATAGTTAGGCATCCAATGGCCACTTATTCTTAGCACGTTGGCAGTTACAAGTCTCTGTGGTTAGGGCTGCCCACTACAAGAAGAAACTTCTCCAATTGTGGCTGATACAGCACCAATCTATAGCCATAAATGTAATTATTTAGAAGGCAATTTGGTGGGCACATCGGGACATACTGCTGGATTTATTATGTTAAAAAATTCTTTAAAATTTATTCTGTTACCTGATTTTTGATCAAAAGAATGGGGTCTGAGTTAGATCTCTGGCCCTGTGTGGAGGCATGGCATTCTAAACTGCCCCCCAAAGATCATATATGAAGACACAGTATTAGTATTGCCCCCTCTCTTAAGTGTCAGTCACACAGGCAGGAAAACGTCTTTCTGAAAACTGGACCGGTGACATGGCTTGGCAGGGAAGGCACTTGTTTCCGAGCCTGGTGATCCGAGTTTGACCCTGGGTACCCACCTGGTGGAGGGAGAGAGCTGACTTTCCCAAGTTGTCCTCTGACCCGAGACACGCCCATCCCCACCATACCTACGCACACACATTAAATAAATAAAGGAAGAAATAGGTAAGCGTAATAAAAGCTGTAACTTCAAGAAGTTACACTTGAGGGCGTTTTGAGGAGTTGGAAGAAATGACTACCCTTGACCCAGCTAGGCATGTGTGCAGTCTCGAGCCTCTTTCAATGCAGGTGCTCCCAGATCGCTACTGCTAGGCCTGCCTGCCTTTCCTGAGTTCTAAGTAGGAAAGCATAACTCATCTTTTCCTTTTTGGGTGTTTCAGGAAGGGTCTCCCCTAGCCCAGGCTGTCCTTGAACTCACCCTGTAGCCAAGGTAGACCTGCATCTGGCTCCCAAGCGCTGGGATTAGAGCCGGTGCCACGATGCCTAAGGAACCTGTCTTTCCAAGCCTGCCTGGAGGCAGGGCCCACCCAACCCAGTGTCAAAGAAATGCTGGGAGGAAAAGGTGTCCTTTCCCATTTCCCTCAGATCCTGAGAGTCAATAAAATTGTCCCCATCAGTTACCCGGGTTCCCTGGTTTTTCTGCAGAAGAGAAGGGTGTGGATTTGGTAGTGGTAGGGACCTTTGAGGGAGGTCATGACCATTTCCTGTCACCCTCACCCCAGAGAGACAGAACAGTTTGCTCTGGAGGAGAGGCTGTGTCTGTGGGCTCAAGTCTATGTGTATACCTCCCAGGCTGGGGAAGCAGGTCAAACAGCAGCAGACAGGAGGACCTGGAGGCTGCTCACTTCGAGCCTTCTGAACTGGCTGCTCAGACAGAGAACTCGGCGGTAGCTCACCTCAGTCTCTGAGATGGGCAACTTTCTTACGGGGACCTTAGGTCCAGGGGAGTTGCATGGCTACACCTGAAGTTTTAGGGCAGAAGCCCTGGCTCTGGCTAGCCCCAGTGAGCTAGGCTCAGGCTCCATCCTGAAAGGAGACATGATGAAAACAGGAGGCAGGGGATCTCATCCATACCACCAGCCAGGAAGAAGAGGCGAAGTGGTGTCCTGTGGTCTCAGGTCCGTCTCGCGGAACAGTTAAGGCTGAGGTCTCGCTGATGGTTGTTTTTACTACTCGTTCTGCAAGGGGGTTCGAGGAAGTCCTTATTGCTTGCGAGGCGCTCGTCCTCAGAAGGTGGATGCGCCTGGTGCCTGGTGCAGCCTCACCCTTTGGGATTACTGCCCTCACAGGGAGAGTGGGCTGTCAGGGAAGGCTCTGCTCTTCATCTGGAGTCTGCAAAAGGATTGTGACTGATTCCTCAGCTCTCTTATCTTTGTGCCCTCAGGCCGGAAGGGGTGAGATAGGTTAGCCGCCCCTAGTTTTCTAGCGTGTTTAACAAGCGCATGTGCAGTCGAGCAGGAGACACGAAGTTCCGAAGGTATGCAATGAAGACAGAGGGGCCGGCCTTTCCTTCCGCTTTTAGGGACTCCGTGGGCCGAGTGAAGGGGCAATGCTTCAAACAAAAGCAGCTTCTAAGCACTTGTTTATACAGCCAGCTCCAAGCGTGAGAGAATGGGTCAGGCTCACATCCTTGAGGCGCTTTCCTCCAGGAGAGAAAATTCTCTAAGACAAATATCAGAAAGAAACCGAGTGACTGCACCTCTCTCCAGGCTGAACTGACAGGGCCTGAGAACAGAGACAAAGGGCGCCAGAGGAACCTAGACGGCTAATTTACAGTGCATACAGCGGGTTATGGAACTAGATAGAGATGGTGTTTGCATGAACTAAACTCAAGGGCAGAAGCTCACACACTGCAGGCAAGGGACATGTCAAAGTGGCTGCCTCTGAGCCCCAGGGGGCAGACTGGTTTGGTTGACTCTTGGGGTATGTTTTCTCATTTTTCTCCTGGAGATGATGAAGAATGAAGGTGGGTGTGCCGACCTGCAGAGTGGACGGCTCCTTTCTAAACTTAGCTGCCGCCTCTGACTTATTATGTGGCCCTGGACAACTTCTTTACGTTTGCACTGCCCGACTTCCTATCTGTAATATGGATGTAATAATGTTTCCAACCTTACGGGGCCAATGGGAGAGAACACTGACTGTGTTTGTGGAGAGCTCTTTGAGTGAGGCTGGTGTAAGGTGGCAGCAGAGATTCTCCCATACTGATGCCACTACATGTCCAAAGCTAGGCTCCTCACTTGGTCAATTAGTAACAGAAGATTCCATACACCACCAATATATACCCAATATACATACATACATACATACATACATACATACATACATAATGTTCAATACATCCACAACTTACATACACAATACACACATACTCATACATACATGCATACTATTCCATACATCCCAACACACACACATACATGTTCCATATGCCCCAACACATATACATAACACATACACACTCATGCATACGTACATATATACTATTCCATATACCCCAACATACATACATACATGTTTTATTCATCCCTAACACACATGCATACATGATGTTCCATACTTCTCCAACGTGGATTAATAGTGAGATTTAGTGTTGCATGTCTGTAGTACCAGCTACTTGGTAAGTTGAGGCAGGAGGATCATTTGAGTACAGGGGTTTGAGACCAGTGTAGGGAACACAGATATAGTCGAGATTCCGTCTCAAAAATCAGCAAATAGTGCCGGGCGATGGTGGCGCACGCCTTTAATCCCAGCACTTGGGAGGCAGAGGCAGGCGGATCTCTGTGAGTTCGAGGCCAGCCTGGTCTACAAGAGCTAGTTCCAGGACAGGCTCCAAAGCCACAGAGAAACCCTGTCTCGAAAAACAAAACAAAACAAAACAAAACAAAACAAAACAAAAAATCAGCAAATAGGAAGGCTGGCAAGGCTCAGTGGATAAAGGCACCTACCACCAAGACTGGCAACCTGAGGACCACAAGGTGGGAGAAGAGAACCATGCCCTCCAGTCGTCCTCTGACCTCTATATGCACCCACACATACACACCCCAATAAATAAATGTAATACAATCTAAACATAAACCAGACAATCCCCCAATGACAAAAACTTAACAAATAAAATCCTAGAACTGAAAAACACGTACTTGAGAGAGGGAAGACCATGGTGAGTTCAAGGTCAGTCTGAACTACGTAAAACCCTGTCTCAAACACGGAAGATAAAGAACACTCAGAAACTGAGACTGAGAATGCCTCGCTGTCAGCACGGCGTCCCGCCCCTGCTCTGCTGCAGATGGAGCCTCCAGACCCACAGCAGATTAAGGTCCCGAGACCTCGGCAGGCAGCCTGGCTCTCATCAGGCGAGGTTTTGACCACAGCTAGAAGAATACATTGCAAGAAGATAGTGTTTTCGGCATCTCGTCCCCGCCGGCGTGGGAACATTGCAGAAGGTGTCAGGGGAGTATTGAAGAGTCAGAGGATAGGATGAAGGCTGTGACTTGTTCTCTAAATGCAGCAAAGGTCACAAGACCTGCAGTTACCCACAGTGGACCTGCCTGAGATTGGTCCTGCCAACAAAGCGTCACGAAAGGAGAAGAGGCTCAGGGGCCCACCCCTTACTGCTGAACTACTGGCTATTGGTAAATTCCAGGAGAGGAAGAACCATCATCTTCAGTGGTGTAAGGACTGCCGAGTCCAGCAGACTCCTACTGATAGCTCCTGACCCAGGATCACATCCTTGGTTTGTGACTCAGTGGGTCACAAAACAAACACATGAACGCAAGAAAGGTATGCTTGAGGAAGAGGAGGATGTACGAAGGAGAAGTAGTAGTTGAAGGATAGGATAGGTAGAATGTCATTGGGTCTTATTTACTTTGTGTCCAATTAATAAAGAACAAGTTTAACTAACTTTAAACAAGTGTAGATTCAGCCTGGGGGTGGTGGCGCACGCTTTTAATCCCAGCACTCGGGAGGCAGAGGCAGGCGGATCTCTATGAGTTCGAGACCAGCCTGGTCTACAAGAGCTAGTTCCAGGACAGGTTCCAAAGCTACAGAGAAACCCTGTCAAAAAAAAAAAAAAAAAAAAAAAAAAAAAAAAAAAAAAAAAAAAAAAAAAAAAAAAAAAAAAAAAAAAAAAAAAAAAAAAAAAAAAAAAGTGTAGATTCCTTACAAGTAAAAATGCAGTCTACCAGCAGAGGGCGAAAGTGGCATACCAAAGTAGGTAAGGCCTGGCGCATCACCCCACTTGCTAGCAAGTAGTCAGTCCAGGCTGGCTTTTGAGCTCCTGCCTCAGACTCCTGAGTGCTAGTATTACAGGCACGAACTACCACACCCAGCTTGTCCATCTGCTCTTATATGTTGTACTTTCCATCAGAAACGTTGGTTTGAGGTTAGAGAGATGACCCAGCCGCTCAGCAGTTCTGCAGTTCAGAACCCACTCTATCAGGGGAGTTCGTTTTCCAGCACCCAGGCCAGGCATCTCACAACTGCCTGCTCCAAGGGGCCTCTGAGGCTCTGACCCCGTGTACATCTGTACTCACGTGCACACAACCACATACATGTGCACATGCACAAAGTTAAACACGATAGCAATAAGCCTTAACAATGAATTTGGCTTAGCAATCATGACCCCCCCGCCCCACCATTTGCTAATGCCAGCATCCCTTCTGGTTCTGAGGCATATTCGGTCTCTTCAAACGGCTTTTCCTTTAGGTTTGCCTTGTCATTTTCTTGGAGAAGTGGCTGTGCTGTGGATGATGGAAGTATTGTTTGATGTGGGAGCCATGTAACTTCAGTTCCAAGGATCTGATGCCCTCTTCTGACCTCCCCTGGCAGCACGCATGTAGGAGGTGCACACCTGCAGACAAAATGTTCATATGTAAAATAAACAAACCTTGAAAAAAAAGTTGCTGGAGTTTGATTTTTGCTTTTCACTTAGGATTAAACGGTGATTTCTAAGTTCCATGTCCCTAGGAACCAGAAGGCCACAATGACCCCATGCACTCTCCTCTAGCTGCCCACGTGACAGCCTGCCCTTCATTCTCTGACCAGCCTGAAGGCCTTGCTAGCATGCAGGCTCCAGCCCCCGACCCCAGTGAGAGGATGGTAGGGAAGGGAGTGCCCCTGCCCCACCACTATGCAGAAGCTGGGTGTCAACTACTTAAGTCTAGTTTTAGATGAGAGCCAGTTTAGGGAATCCAGGTTGCTAGCATTTCACGCACACATGGACTTGACTGGATTTTGTCACTTTACCCTGTGTGTGTGTCCCCGGGAAAGTGCCACATCTTTAAGGCCTTTGTCCTACATGGATGGAAATGGAAATTCTGTCACTTAAGCCCAACATCCAGAAGTCCCACGTGGCATAGCACGTCTTCATAAAGCCGCCTAAGTGCACCATGGATGCTTAGAACAGTTCATTACAGAATAGAAAACACATGTGCAGAATAGTGAACACACACATGCCAGTGTTAGAAGCTTGGTCCCAGGTCTCTATGGTCCCTGGCTTCATCCTGTAGAGAGACCTGGGGAGTCTGGGAGGTGTGGCCTAGAAGGAGGTCCCTGGTCACTGGGACCTCATCTCTTTTCTATTGCACACGGCTGGCTCATGGGTGATGGTTGGGCTGCCACATGCTCTACCATGAGGTGACATTTCACCTCGGAACCCAATGCTAGCTAAACAGGGACTGGAACCTTTAAATCCACGAGTCTCAAGTGTTTTTTAAGAGCGTTTTATTTATTTAACATCTGTTTTTTTTTATCTTTGTGTGTGTATGTGTGTATGCTGCATGTGTGGGCGTGTGTTCGCACTTGTGAATGCAGGTGCATGTGTGACATCCCTAGAACGTGGAGTTCAGAGGAGCACTGGGGTGTCCGTCCTCATCTTCCAACTTGTCTTTGACAGGGTCTCTCGTCTGTGGCTTTGAACACCAAGTGAGCCGCTGGGAATTCTCTGGCTCCACCCCCAATCTTATGGCTCCACCCCCATTCTTCTGGCTCCACCTCCAGTCTCTCTTCAGGAGTGCTGGGATACAGGGGGCACCGCCACAGCCTGCTTTATGCTTTGCAGAGGTTCTGGGAATCTGCTTTGCAGAGGTTCTGGGAATCCGCTTCACACAGCTCCTCACCTTTGTACGGAATGCGCTTTCCCCACTGAGCCTTCTCCTCTGTTCCGGTACCTTTCTGCAGTGACAGAAGTAGACGGGTACAATAGGAAGCTTGGCTTTAGACGTGGCAGAGTTTGGGATACTCTGGCAAGTCGGCTACTATGCTGGTGATGGTCTCTGAGACAGAGGACCTGGAACTGAAGGAGCAGGTGAAGGTGGACAGGGTGGCACTCCAGCGGCTGAAGAAGCAGGATGAGTTCCGGACCAGCCTGGATACACGGGAGGGGGGGGGGCGGTTTGGCAGGGTGTGGGGTGGTGGGGTGGATGGGGGGTGGGGGAGTACAAGTACAATAAGTGTAATCAAAAGGCAGAATCGGGAAGAAGGGGAGGAAAAACCCACTCTCACACAAAATCTAGTGGAACATCTAAATTCTAACCACGAAGGGAATATCATATACCCACGAAGAAGAAACAAAGCAACCTGGGTAAGAGAATCTGGAGGAAGAGCAAAAGGCAGGTCTCTGAAGGCTGTGGCTGTACTCCGTTAGGGACCATGACAGACATGGAATGCTACCAAGTTGGTAAAGTGCACGTGGTGACCACCACGGTGTGGAGGCACCTGCAACTCAAGCACTTTGGACCTTGAGATAAAAGAAACGGACAAGCAAACAGAGTAATGGGGCTTCTGAGGGGGAACCAGCTTCAGCACCAGAGATAGCCTGAGGGGGACTCTGAGAAGAGGAATCAGAGCCCTAGAGGCATAAGTGTGACTGGTTTTTTTTATCTCACCTTTCTGTGGCTGGGGAAGGTTCACTGCACAAGTCTGCAACCAGGCTCTGGGAAGTGGTGGGAACCGGATATGTGGTCACCAATACCCATGCTCATGTGAACTCACTTCCCCAGGTAAGAAATTCCAGTACCCCAAAATCAGAGCTAGAGACTCCCAGTCAGTCCTCAAGGTGTCTGTGGGGATACAGGGAGCTAGGGGCTCTGTGGCAGAGCACTGTCTGGTCTAGATCCTAGCCTATCATTCTCATGGTCACAACCCAAAGAAATTAGAATATTCCTGTATGCTGTTGAGATTCGGTGCCAAAAGCCCACTTAACTTTTATGATTTGGACATCTGGGAATGTGTCAAGTCCTGCACTGTGAGCAGAGGGCCTAGCGCTGGAGCAGACAGCTGCCCAGCAGTCTGTTTGACTGGCTGCCACCTGGGTGAATTTCTGGAAGCGATTTGACTTGGCAGTCACTGGTCCTGTGTTTTTCACCTTGTCTGTGTGGATTCTTTCTCTTTCTTACTTTGGAGATCTGTTTCTCAGGAAAGTGTGGTTTTATTACATTGTTTGTTTGTTTGTTTTGTTTCTCTGACTGACCTGGAATTCTATATCTAGAACAGGTTGCTTTCCAACTCATAGAAGCTTGCCTGCCTTTGCTTCCCCAAGGCTAGGATTAAAGGCATGCCCTACCATGCCCAGTTGTTACTGGAGTGTGTTGGATAAAAGCCAACAAATTAGGTTCAACCACCTGTCCCCAAATGACGATTTAAGAATTTCTCAATAGTGAAAGAAGATATTGACTGAAGTTCAGTTTTAAATGGAACATGAGAGGTGTGGACAGGTCTTGGAGTGGTCCTGTCCATCACTGACCCATCACGGTCTCTCTTCCCATCTGTCCTGGTCCTCCACCCAGCATGAGATTCCTGGGGAAATCGAATGTCTTTGAGGTCCATTGTCTCTGGTCCGACAGCTGGAAGGAGGGCACAGCTGTCTCTTTTTAGAGTATCACTCTTCCCATCAGGTTTGGGTTGTATAGATTGATATATTTCCCTGTCCATGAGTGTGCAGTGAACCATTCCAGGATCTCAGGTGGGCAGGGGGCACCAGGTACAAGGGGCTTAGCTCGTGTACTTCGGGATCCTCAGGGGTGCCTCGGTTTGGTTTTCGTTCTTCCTGTGTTAGTATCAGGTCCTGCTATCTATATGAAACGTGTTTTTCTCTCCCTGAAGCTGAATGCTGTACTTTGGTGCCTGTAGATCAAGGTGGGCATGTGAGTTTGCAAAGCTGCTTCTCTTTTTGTGTGTATCAAGGAAAAACCTCCCCCTCTGCCTGAGATTAGAGATTTGTCTGTCTGAGAGGCCTGTTTCTTTCTGTCCCTCTCCATTTTGTGAATATCCTGACTTCGCCTCCTTCTGATGTCAGCCTCTCCTGGGGCTACAAGCATGGTAGGTATAGGTACATGGCTAGGCATGGCATAAAGCCAAGGGTGGCATATGAGCCCTTCCTGTCTAAGAGTCTGCCACGGACTGTCCCTCTGGGAGACTGCTATCCACGGGAGAACAGGGGTGAAGGCTATAGGATAGTCAGGATACGACGCAAGGGAATGACAGACAGACACACTGTGTAGTGAGAATCTGCTGCTAATGCCCTTTTTTTTTAAAAAAAAAAAGTTTTTTGTTAACTTTTCTCTGACCATGATCTCAGACATTTTGTTTTATATTTGCCTAGTTTTATTTGTATTTTTACTCTTATCTAGATTGTGTTCCATCATTATGGAACTTGGATTTACATTCATTTTTCCAATGTCTCCCTTTTTGACATCGTGGACAATTGCCTGGGGGAAGGTCTCTTTTGCCCGCCTTCCTTTTTCCAGGGCAATTCTTTTGTATATGACCTGATTCCCCACATTTATAACAAGTGGGAGCCGAGAGGTTCTATTGACCTCCTCCATAGGTTTTCTTAACATAGGCGCCGAATTTCTGTCCCTACATTCCTTCAGCATAGGCCATCTCTAGGACTATGTCTGGTGAGGCATCTGTACAGGCTTTAATGTAGCCTGTATTGTTCCGGTCTTTCTGATGGGCCTTATAAGGTCCTGGCAAAGAGCATTGGCATTTTCCCATGCTAATTGTCTCAATAGCATGTCTGTTCCTTCCAAAGGAGGCAGCATTCTGGTGACTGCCTCCTCTAGTCTGGAAATAAAGTCCTGATAGGATTCTTCATTCCCTTGTCTAATGCTAGCCAATGCTCCACCCTTGTCTTCTGCGACCTGAAATTCTGCTTTGGCTAACTGTCGCCGCAGCATGACTACCGTCATTTTATCAGTTGCCCCATTGATTTCCTTGTACTTTTGATTACTCACTCTTGACTGGTGATCCTTTACCGGCGGACCTGCAGCGTCCTGGTGAGAGTCGTTCCTGACTATGGAAAAGAAAAAGAGAAGGGGAAAAGCTTACCTATCCTTCAAGTCCCTGTTCGGGCGCCACCTGCCACAATCCCTGTAGGTGAGCCTTAACTTTATCCCATGGCTGTGAAGTATTATAAGGTAATGGTGTGACACAGATTGATTTAAAATCACCATGACAATGTGTCGATAGAATTGTTTTTAAATTAGCAATGTCCTGACCAAGAGTGAGCACCACTTCCTCCAGCACATTTATTTTTGCTTCCAGCTTCTTATCTATAGCTTCTTGTTCTAATAATGCTGAAGTAATATTTTTATTCAAAGCATTCACATAATGGGCAGTATGAATTTCCTGCACCAGGGCTGTAGTAGCCACAAGAGTCTTTCTTAGAAACAAGGAAACCTGTTCCAGAAATATTATTTTTTTTTTTTTGCTGGTTAAATATTTGTGGTTAAAATCAGGCTGTCTCTCTAAATTCCCACACAGGCCCTGATGAAGAAAATGGGATCATGGTGACTGGCCACAGCAAATGACTTGGTGTGAGAAGAATATTGGGGAATTAACTATTGAAGCCACCGTGTTTCCTGGAATGAAAGGGGAATTCGAGGAGCCTTTAAGACTTGTCATCTGGTACACAAAACTAGGGGACATTGATGTATGGTGAACATGGCAGTAAACAAAGATTTGGAAACTATGTATCATTTAACCTATGGAGACAGTCAATGAAGTCAACGGAGCTGAAGGACCAGGAAGCTGAGGACAGAATGGGAACATAATGAGTGTGAGCTACAGAAGAGTCCCCAGAGCCTGGGACCGTGTTACCCTACGTGGCGACAGGCACAGGTGGATGTGATTAACCTAAAATCCCGAGCTCTGGCAATCACCTTGGATTGTTACATGGGCTCAGTAGAACTGTGAGGGCCCTCAGGAGGGCAAAGGGGTCAACGTCAGAAAAAGGAGATGGAGTGGCAGAACCAAGGTCAGATGTATTTTCCTTGCTCGATTGCTACAACAAAATACCTGATGCTGGAGGATGTATAACAACAACAACAACAACAAAGATGTATTTAGCTCAAAGTTCAGGAGATTCAAGAACACAGCACCAGCATCTGGTCAGACCTGGTGGGTGCTTTTTGGCTACACTGTCACATAGCAAATGGCATCAGGATGAGAAGGCAATGCTACAGGGAGACGTGGTGTGGCAAGTGACAAGCCAGAGGGATTGGGGGCGGGCTTGCTCCATGCAGAGCCTGCTGTAGTGGGAACTACCAGGGTTCCTAGTGGGATTATGACTCTCTTCTGAGAGTTACACTCCAATGACTTAATTAGCTGGCTTGAGACCATCTCTTTTTTATTTTAAAAATATTATTTATTTATTTTATATCCCAGCTGCAGTTTCCCCTCCCTCCTTGGCACCACCTCTCAAAGGTTCTGTCTTTGGAAGACTACCACCTGGAGGCCTGAGCTTCCAACGCATGATCTTGAGGGACATACTGAAGCCACACTAGCCGGTAACTTCAGAAGACAGAAAACTTTCTATTTTTCTAAAAATCAATTTCCTTCTTACTTTTTATTTTAATCAATTATTTTTGGCTTTTTGTGAAAGTGTCCCTTTTTAGCCCAGGTTGGCCTGGAATTCATGGCAGTCCTCTTGCCTCGGCTTGCTATGTTCTCGATTACAGGCACGGGCTGCCATGCCCAGCTTATTCCTTAAGGGATAGGGACTTTGCTGCCTACGCTGGGCCCGAGCTCCTAGACCCCTGGCTTTCCTGCTACAGGCTTCTGGGTTCTAGGGTTACAGGCACATATTCTCATTTCCAAGTGGCTTTGGTTCTTTTAATCCCAAATGAGATGAAAAACTGGCAACAATGAAACATCCAGAACATTCCATGGAGGACACAGGTGACAACCACTGCTCTCCACCCCTCCGCAAGTTAAAACTTCAAATTACCCTAAGAAAATGCAAATTCTGTACTGGTTTTATATTGAGAGACCTCGAATTTTTTAGGGTTTTGTTTTGTTTTTAACTGTTCATGCCAGCAGCGCAGTGTGTCACCTCCAGGAGCTGGACTGATATGGACACATTATTACCAAGGCTGTGAATTCATGTTTTTTTAGTTCTTACCAATGTCCTTTTTCTGTGCCAAGAAAGGCTTGTGACACCACTGCCTGGTGCTTAAATAGAATAAATCCTAAAAATAAAATTATTTTAAAAATCCAGAACACAAGCCTATGGGGTGTATTTTACGGTCGATCCATAGCACAAGGGACTGCAAGGATTACTGGCTGTCACCGGAAGCCGACAGTGGTGTGTCCCAGAGTTTTTCCTGAGTCCCCAAGAAGGAACTTGCTCTGCCATCTCCCTGGTTTCAGACTTTTGGCCTCAAGTGTCAAAGAATACAGTTCTGTCGTTTGAAACCTCCAAATCTGTGGCGTGTTGTTTCAGAATCCCAGGTTCCAAGGCAGGCGTGTGCTGCCCCACTCCCCTGATATTGCCCCCCATCTTCTTTGGCTGAGGCCATGTGTGTCAGATTTCTCTGCTGTGAAGTTGTCATTTCCCCTTGCTGTGCTGTAGAACGAAGCCCAGGTCACATTTAAGAAGCAAGGCTAAGAGGTTTTATCTCTTGCTCTTGTATCAGATATTATTTTTAAAATGTTTTCATGTTAATATTATCACCAACATAAAAGACTTGCAACATAGAGAGCTTTCTTAAACCTTCTTATGAATTCTATTTTTCCTGATGCCGGGGATGGAACTGATGGACTCCCCCCGTGCTAAGCAAGCACTGGCCATGGAGCTGTCCTGCCAGCTCCCTTTAATAAAGCCATCAGCCTTTTCCCATTTGATTTCTTTGGATAGCCTTGAATTATAAATGCAAGCAGTGGCCTAGTCTCTTCCTTCCTAACATTTACACATCACATGTATGCTTCATGTCATAGTACATCTGTGAGGGTTTCCTGAAGCTCCCCAAAGAGCAGCAGCGGCTGTTCCCCTCAGAGCCAGCTGGGGTGGTCATGTCTAAAGCTCTGACCTTTGTTTGCCATGAGAAGGAGCTGCTATAACAGCCGGGCAGCCCAGAGGTGGCACCTGCCCAGCTGCGTATCACCAAAATAACAGGCAGGGAGGCATCCAAGCGCTCTGGGATCAGTGCTGTCTGGAGATTCACGGTCCACATTCTCATCATCATTAACCAAACGCAGAAAGTTCCACGGACGCCTGGATCTGTGCCCAAGAAGACTCATGTCTCACACCAATGCTCAGTGAGTCAGAGGACACCCCTGAAGACAGAGATGTTGGGAGCTGTGAACCCCCAAGGTCCTGAATTTCTGGTAAACAACTTGTAATGCTTGCAGGTGCTCTGAGCACGAGACCCTCAGGAGTTCCTGATGGCAGGGGAGTGGTTTCTGGTTGGTTTGGCTGGGCTGTGGCTATCAGTTAAGAATCTCTATATAAGTGGCTCTGGTACACACTAAGGGGGGCATTCCTGCTTCAAGGATTCTGGCATCAAGGATGACCTGTGTTTCTGTCTCTCTGTCTGTGAGTCTTTGTATGTTTCAGTCTCCAGCCCCTTGCCCAGTTCACGAACTGTGTGGTAGCACATAGAGCGCAGATAGGCATGGTGCGCCGCACAGAGACAGCTGTAGAATTCACTGTCAGGGACTGTGCAGCAGGACATTGGTAAAATGAGGGTAGGGTGGGAATAAACTCCATGAATATGGAAGGGGCATCTTAGTGCCCAGCCTGGGCTTCTGACTTAGAGACCCCCGTTTTCTCTGAGGAGCTGCTTCTCTGCTCCATGCATGCAGTCCTGGTGGGGGAACCCCAGTTGTGGACACCATCCAACCCCTAGGCACAGAGCTTGGAGAGTAGTTCAGGTGTAAGCAGACTCAAGACCCCAATTTCTTGGACTAGGTGATTGTTCTAAAAGTAGGCAAGAAATCTAAGAAGGACCAGTCCCCTCCTCTCTCTCATTTTGTGCAAATGGAATCAGAAGAGAAGGGAGAAGGGTCTTAGTAGTTGACCTATAGGGTAGGAGGATGAGGCTGGAGGCTGCCTTTACCTGCACAGGGACCAAGGAGAGAGCCACAGATGGTGTGAAAGGGCAGGGAAAAAACATTAATGGTCTGGTCCGTTTGTGTGCTGGTCTGAATAATAATGCCTCCCCCATTCTCTAGGCTCATATATTTGAATGCCTAGTCATCAGGAAGTGGTACTCCTTGGGAAGGATTGGGGGTGTGGCCTCAGTGGAGGAAGTATGTCACTGAGGGTGGGCTTTGAGGTTTCAAAAGCCCAAGCCAGGCCCAGAGCCTCCCCCCATCTCTTCCTGCTGCCTGTGTATCTGGATGTAGAACTCACAGCTACCTCTCTAGCACCATGTCTGCCTGTGTGTACCATGTACCCCACCATGACGATGATGGACCAAACCTCTGACATTCCAAGGCAGTCCCAATTAAATGCTTCCCTTTGTAAGAGCTGCCGTGGTCATGGTGTCTCTTCATAGCAATAGAACACTGACTAAGATGGTTTGTTCTTCATGGTGCTGGAACCTAGGACCTCACACATGCCAGGTAAGTATTCTACTCTAAGTCACATTGATCGTGTGTTAAAATCTTGGATTCTTCATGGTTGTAGCTCAATGACAGTGCTTATGCTCAGCATGTGTGAGGTTGGGGGTGGGTTATATCCCCAATACTGAAAATCAAGCCCCGAATCTGGATGCCAAACTCCCTGGTTACCTGAGTGGTGTGGTTGGGTCATTCAGTGTCTCTCAGGGGCTTTTATGTTGAAACGTTGGTATCCTCCTGGTGGCCTCATTTTGGAAGGAGCTGGAAATTAGGGTAACTGCAGAAAGGGGTCACACAGGCATGTCCTTGAAAGGTATTTAGTCTCTTTACTTCCTGGCTGTCACAAGGTAAGAAACAATTCTTTCTATGCAATGCTTGGACAAGGTTGGAGCCTTCTGAGGTCATGAACCAAACAAATCATCCCTTCCTTTGGTTGCCTTTGGGTTATTTTGTCAGAGCAGCTTGAAGCTAACAGTGAGCTAAAACATTTGTCATGCATGGTCACTTGCCACAGAAGGGCCTTTAGCACCTCACGGGAATGCTTTGACTTAGACCTAACTCTATGAGGCAATGCTTGCCTGCAGTGGGTGGTGAGGGCAATGCATCTTGAGTCTAAAGATGAGGAGAACGAGGTTCTGGGTGGCAAGTTTGTATTTCTCCGGGTTGCAGGTGTCCCTTGAACCTGCCTATTCCTGCCACAGTGTCTCCTGTCTCTTCTGACTGATGACCATCCAAGAGCAGCGAGCACGTCTGTGGCTTGCTTTTCTTTCCTGGTAGATGCTATATTCTTTAATGAAACAACTATCAAGAGGGGAAAAAATTGTAAAGTCCAAACCTCTAACAGAGTGTGTGTTAAGCTGACCGCAAACTGCACAGCAGAGACATTGGACACCCACGACTGCCTGATCCGACCTTTGACTCAGGACTCTGTAAGTCTTTCCAAGCCGCAGATTTCTGAACCTGCCTCTGGACAGCAATAGAGACTGGAAGGACGCTCGCTGCCCCCGTGAGCTTTCCGTTCACTTACAGCACTTCTGCAAACTTCTCAGTCCTGAGTTTGTTCGCCAGCTTTTGGGGACGCGCGGACCTCGGGATTGTAGGGGCAAGGGGTGCGTCCAAGGCCACAGAGACTGCGACTCACCCAGCCAGCGCTGGGCGGGCTTGGGGAGGCGGCTGAGGGCGGGGACTGGAATCGGCCAGACCTGTGGGTCCCCTTGCCGCGTCTGAGTCCCGGCAGCGCAAAGGCCACATGGAGCTCCCAGAGGAGCCTGCTCCTGAGCCGGGAGGTGCGGACGCCGTGCCGGAGCGCCGTGGGCTGAGCCTGCTGCTGTCCGGCTTCCAAAAGGAACTGCGGGCGCTCCTGGTCCTGGCGGGTCCTGCGGTGAGTCAGGTGGCCTTGGCGGCAGGCCGGTCCCCGAGGATTGGGAGCCCAGTTACCTAAGTTGCCCCGTCTGACTTCGTGGGTCGGGGACCCGGAGAGCCGGCAGCGGGCCACAGCTGCGCCAATGTGGAGAGCCTGCTGCGCCTCCGCGTGCGCCCTGAAGCTAGAGGTTCCTGAAAGTGGGGACATTCAGACTTGGTTTCTTTGCAAACAAGGGGTGAAGCCTAGGAGGTCGGGCATCTATAGAATTAACCGTGGGGCAGAGTCATGGAGCAGGAAGGTGAACTGTCACGTTGGAATTAAGTTTTCGAAACTATTTGAAATCTAGATCCAATGTCTGACGCAGAGGCATCTTGTGCCAGCTCCTATCCCACCAAGCACTGTGTTCAAATCCCAAGTTCTTAACTCAGTTCTCTTTGGGGTGGAGTGCTCTCATCAGTGGGCTTGGCTTTACTCGTTAGGCGAGGCCTCCTTCATTGCTGTCTCTTAGAAGCAATGTGGGTTTTAAGACCACAGACCCATATCACATGTGATCTTATTCCTGTTCTCTGCCAGTTTGGGGGTTTTCAGTCCTCAAGGGTGAGAAAACCCCTTCTCTGGCTAAAAGAATCTGCCAGTGTGTGTCTGAGTGAATATACTATTGGTCAAGAGGCAGTCATTTAAGCACCTTGGAGCTCCCAAGCACTGGCACATGTGACCTCTTGGAATGGCAACCCCATTCTTGGATGTGTTGGCTCACACAGTAGGGGTGTGGAGCTGCAGGTCCTCCAGAGACAGAGTAGCTCACAGCCCTCTGCAGACAAGAGCAGCTGGTGTTCAGTCTCCAGACCTCCAGACCTGGAGTTCAGTTCCCTGATTGGATCTTCCCAGGTGTGTCTCCTCTCCAGAGACTAAAGAACTAGCTTCGCCTCAACATAATCTCACTGAGGGGCTGTCAGAAAGACTTCCTAAGAGCCTCGTGTGGTAGCGGTGGCCTGGAATCTCAGTACTTTTGGGAAGAATGGGGCAGAAGGGTCGATCACCCACGAGTTCAAGGCCATCCTGGGCTGCAGAATGAGCTCCTGCTTCAGAAATCCAAAAAGGAAAAGAGAGCGGCAGTGTCCGGAGCTCCTGCCCTCTTCTGATCACCTGATCCCCAGCACTAGGCTGACAGAAGGGAACTGGCTCCTTTTCCTGCATGGGAGCATGAATGTATACATGCATGCCATTGGTTCTTACATGGGAGCATGAATGTATACATGCATGCCATTGGTTTCTTACCCACACAATGTGTATCTATAGAAGGGAGAGAAGGAATGAAGGAAGGAAGGAAGACTAAAACCAAGAGAAGAAAAAAAAAAAGGGAAATCTCAGATTGTAGGAGCAGCCAGGTGACCTGGTGACTGCTTTGCAAGAGTGCCATCAAGATTGCTTTCCCAATCAGCTTAGTCTCTTGTGATGGTGTATGGAGCCCTTCTTGGGTCCTGCACCTCGGTGCCTAGATGCTGGGCATCCCCTGTTTCCCGAGGACTGTATTGCCTGCTGCCTTATCCTCCTAGGCTCCACTGTAAACAGGTAGGGTGGCTGAGTTAACATCCTTTGAGCATCTGACCCTCTTTCTTTCTCTTTACATTTATTTATTCATTTATTGTGTGTGTTGAGGTGGGGGGATACAACTGGTAGAATCCAGAGGACATCTTACAAGAGTTGATTCTCTCCTTCTGCCATGTGGTTCTCAGGCACTGAACTCAGGCGGTTTGGCTTGGTAGGAAGCGGCTGGGCCATCTCACAGGCTGGCAGGATTTTCACTTTCTCATTCACTGACTCTCCTCCAGAGCTCTTTGTAAAATGCTCACTGTAGAGCAGCTGCAGTCCTTTGCACACATGTGTGTGGAAAAAACAGTGTGAACTGTGCTTAAATTCCAGACTCAGCTGTGCAGTCTGGCCCTTGCGTGGACATCATGCGTTTCCTTATTTTCACCTTTCTACCCAGCCTGCCTCTGTTCAGAGGCGTGGCCTCAACCTTCTTGCTTCAGGTTCACTGCCCTTCTCCTGCCTGGAAAGTTCTTCAGGCTGTGTTGAGTTTAACTTGACACCTCCTGGAATTTTCTTCAACTTCCTGCACCTCAGCCCAGCTTCTGGGCACTGACACGAGCTTTCTGCTTCATCAGGGGAAGTGTTAGGGCCGTGGAGACATCGCTGTTACCACACACTGGTCCAGAGGAAGCCCTGCACCAGGGTCATGGAGACATGGCTGTTACCACACACTGGTCCAGGGGAATCACTGCGCCAGGGTCATGGAGGAGATATCACTATTATTACATACTGGTATGGCTGGTTGTTATTCCAGTCCTGGTTCTGTCACGTGACTCTGGAGCCATCATCATTCAAGAGAACAAGCTCCTGGTTCCATAAGATGATTGCTCCTACATTTGGGGGGGGGAGCATTCCGGTTTCCTTTAGGGGGTAATTACTGTCAAGTGAGAGGTAACCTCATCATGAGTGATCTCTCTGAGGGGCTCTGTTGTTCTTGGGATCCAAGAAGACTGACCCATTAGAACATGGCAGCCTTGGGGGCTGGAGCAGGGTGTTATGGAAGCTGACAGTAAGGTGTCTTGGTTGTCCTTATCTGTGTGTCTTCACTCTTCAAGGGACTCAGATGAGTTAAAGAGTCAGAACTCTGTAAGTCATTAATACGTCTGTCTGTAGGGCAGGCAGGAATCTAGTTCCAAACAAGAGACACAGACACAAGTGAAGGCTTTTTGTGACTTAAGGTCCTCTGTGGAGAGGTCAGTGCCTTTCAGTTCTCTACACAGAAGTGCTCAGCAGTGTATTACATCATCCGCATCTTTTCTGTCTGTGCTATGGCTTCCAAGGTTGGGTGGCAGAGGGAACTCAGACTGGGGACTCCAGAGCTGGAATTGCGAATGCGCTGTGTACTTCAGGAACACTGTCAAGTCAGGCGACTCTGGGCTAAGCTTCCTTGTGTATACAGGGAAGAATGTCCCCAGATGGTGGCTGTGCTGACATGTTGTTGCTGAGAGTGGACTTGCAGACCACTGTGGGAGGGGATAAGCCAGGCCCTTCTACAATTCCTTCACAGTCCACTGGGCAGGCAGTTACTGGCTCTACCTCCGAGCACCGGGCCCCAGGCACACCCCACCCCCTTTCTCCTATCTTAAGTTGCAAGGCATGAAGGGTCTTGCTACCAGGTTTCTGTGTTGTGGCATGCTGAAAAAGGAGGAGCAATATCCCTGGATGAGAAGGAAGGAAAGAAGTGCACACTCCCCCATGGAGCTGCACCCTGCCGCTACGCTGTAAACTGTGGTATGTTTGGTTCTGTCTAAGCTATGCCCACTTCAGTTCACACAACAGCCACTGAGCTATATGGGAGAACCAGTCCTTGTCCGGAAGCTGCACGCCTTCCAACAGCATAGCTCGAAAAGCTCTGAGATTCCCAAAGTAGGATTGTTGGCCATATGCATGTTTGCATGGCACAGAGCTGGAGAAAATATAGAAATGAGGATTCCTCAGTCCCACAGACCTCCCAAATCAATATGTTGAGATGGGCCAGGGATTGATTGATTATTTATTTATTTATTTATTTTCTTCGAGACAGGGTTTTTCTGTGTAATAGTCCTAGCTGTCCTGGAACTAGTTCTGTAGACCAGGCTGGCCTCAAACTCACAGAGATCTGCCTGCCTCTGCCTCCTGAGTGCTGGGATTAACGGCGTGTGCCACCACCACCTGGAGGAACATTTTGAATATCTGCAGGTGACTTACATCTATGGCCAAGTGCTCACTCAAAACCTTGTCACCAAGGGCTGAGAAATCAATAAACTTCTGCTCCAGAGCGCTGCTCCTGCAGGTACTGGCTATGTTTAGTACTAACCTGGCTAGTGAGCCAAGTTGTTGGTGTGCTGCCTGCAGAGCTGCAGCCTCCTGAGGAGACGGGTTTAACTGGCCTGGCCTCAGAAAGTGCATCCCACAAGAATTATCCGAACTTAGCTCAAATTCCTAGACTTTTGTGTCAGAGACACAGCACTGTGGAGGAAGTCGTAGCCACCGTTGGCATGTCGGGCACAAAGGCCTAGTAGTTGGGGATGTATTTGCCCTCACGGCGGAGCCATCCTAGAACTAGAGAATTAGACATCGTTAATAAAACAGGCACTCTTCATGTGAAGTCCCAGATTCCTCTGCTGTCCAGCTGGGTGATCTCACTTGTGCCTTAACCCCTGTTTTAGTTATATTTCATCTTGATAAAACACCAAGACTAAGGCAATTCACAGAAGAAATGGTTGATTGCGGCTAATGGCTCCAGAAGTCTGGAGTCCATTGCAGTTAGCTTGAAGTACCAAAGCCTTCCACATTCTTCTAGGGAACGCGGTCAGGTTCTTTACAGCGGTAGCCCATTCCTTGGTACCAACTTCTGTATCAGTTACTTTCTGCGATTGTGGTAAACACCATGGCCATAAAAAACACTTGAGGAGGAAAAGGTTTATTTCCGCTTGTACTTCCACGTCACAGTCCAGCAGGGCAGGAGCTCAAGCAGGAACCTGGAGGCAGAGCCTGAAGCAGAAGCCATTGAGGAACGTTGCTTGCTGCCTTGTTCTCATGGGTTGTCCAACCTGCTTTCTTATAGCATCCGGGACCAGCAGCCCACAGGTGTCACTGCTCATAGTGAGCTGGGCTTCCCATATCAACCGTCAATCAAGAAAAGGCCCCACAGGCCAATCTCAATAGAGTAATTTGTTCTTCTCAAATGAGTCTATCTTGTATCAAATCGACCTAAAACTAGCCAGCACACACATCGTATGCTATAGTGAAATCGCGTGTTCGTTCCCGTGGGTCAACAGTGTCCGTGTTTCTCGGGGAACTGGACGGGCAGCACCATGTCCTCCCGTGCACTAGGGCAGTGGGTGCTCATCCTGACCCCTGTTCCCCTCTCTTTCCAGTTCTTGGCCCAGTTGATGATGTTCCTGATCAGCTTCATAAGCTCCGTGTTCTGTGGTCACCTGGGCAAGTTAGAGCTGGACGCGGTCACACTGGCAATCGCGGTACGTGCGAGACTTTCCACAGAGGCTTTCAGAGCTGTCGGCTGTGGCCTCCTGCTGCTGTGGCAGACGACCACAGCCCCTTGGTTTTATCGTGCTGTGGGTTTCCTTACAGTGCCGGAAGTCAGGAGTCTGAAACAGGTTTCACTGGGCTAGAGTCAGGGTGCCAGCAGGTTGTATTCTTAGAAATTATCGTTTTTAGTGTGATCTTGCAGATTGCCAGGCCTACTGTGTTGGATGAAGCCATCTATGGAAGGCATGATCTCAGTCTATATCATCTGGTGTGGGAGTTTGAATATGGGAAAAGGGAACTGTATAGGTTCCTTGAAGTTTGCTGAACTCGGGAGGGGTTGTCTTACCTATACACCAGCATTTCCACTACAAATGAAGGTCCTAATCCAGAACTGGAATGGGAGGGTAGGGTCTAGATCCAAACCAGTATCTGAACCTGAAATTAGGAGGAGCCCCAAATTCTTTTTGTGGTGGATACAATCCCCAAGGATGAGGTAATGAGTCACCGTCTCTGCTAGGGACTGGTAACTGGCCATGCAAGGGTAAGAGTCCCATTAACTTATTTAGTTAGTCACGTGTTTCTTTAAACACGGACTCTGGCTCTTTGCAGGATATATTCCTGTTCTGCTCAGCCCCCTCCTTATCTTGTCCTATCCCTTCTTGCCTGGTCTCTAGGCAAAACCTCTACCACTGAGCAACACCACAATTCCTTATTTGAAAATCTGGGGCAATATAGAAGTGTATGCAGGTAAGCCTCAAGCAGGTTTCTGCTGGCTGCGGTCTTGTGACAAGCCAGCTCTTACAGCAGGCTGAGCTCAGCTTTTGTCCAGGGAACCTGCTACAGATTCAGTTCAGAGGGGCAGCTGCATGAGGCCCCTTCCATGCTCCTTCCTGGTTCTAGAGAAGACAGTGAGCCAGTGAAGAAGTCTCCAGCAGGCTCCGGCTTTGACTATGTGTTTGCTTCTGTGTCATTCTTGTGATTCAGGGCTTGACTTGGGGCGGGACACACTGGAGAAATGACCCTTGTCTGAAATGCAGACTGGAAGGGTCTCAAGTTCCTCTGGGCATTTCAGAATTCTGACACTTTACCCAGGTGAACATACTTAATCTGAAACTCCAAAATCCGACCCGAGATGCTATGACTTGTCATCAATGTTGAAGTTTCAGATCTCTGAACATTTTGGGTTGTGGAGTTTTGGGTTAGAGATGCTCAACAGACCCTCATCTCTAGTGGGTAGACTCACCCCAAACGGCTACTTTGTCACAGTGTGTTCCTTTAGGAGCTACTCTGAAGCTGGGGACCAAGACACCTAAGACTTCTAAAAGGTGGCGCTATTGTCGCCATTCTGAGATTTGGGTGTCCCTTCCTGAGCTTTTGCATGTCATTCTAGCTGACCCAAGTGGTCTGAGCAGGTTCTCTAGAAGGGGGTCGGCCACACTGTGGTCCTGACCTACAGGGCAGAGAATGGGCCTCTGTGAACTCATTCTCTGTTCCTTTCCAGGTTATCAACGTCACTGGCATTTCAGTGGGACATGGCTTATCTTCTGCGTGTGACACCCTCATCTCCCAGGTAAAAGGAAGTACGCACTCTCGGTGACTCCACACATCTCTCCTTTGGGGTAGATGGAGGAACTCACTACAAGAGGAAGAGACACATGCACACAGATGAGGAACTCAGAGCAGCCAGCCCCTGACACCCTTTGCCATCCATAGGCTCGGGTTTCCACGGCTGTCTCTGAAGTGTGGCTAGGGTTCTTTCAGCCCTAACAAAAAGTGTTGCTCTGAGTGACTGCCTTTGATCAAGCAGGGGACTTATGTAAAAGTCCCTTCTATGACTTTCACGTTGGAGTTTGGTGCGGTCCTAGGCATCTCTAATGGAGTCTGCATCAGAGTTATCTGGAGGGTTTTCCAAAGCGCAGGTCGCTGCCCCCCACCCAGGGCTAGGAGTGTCCAGCATCCTCCAGGGGCATGGTATTTCAGCTTGCATAGGATGCTCTTTGACTAGGGTGGATTACATCTGGATAGATCCATCCTAAATGGGAAATCCTAAGATGAACATTCATTGACTCTCCGTTACCTAGTGGACATCTTGACTCAGCAGCATGGAACACAGCTTGGTCCCCCCAGGATCCATAATTGGGTGGGAGCTGTGGCTCCCCCCATGATCCATAATTCAGTGCTGCCCAGCGCCTAATGAGAGGATCACACCCCGCATCACTAACCTGGGGAAGGATCCAAAATAAAACCTCAAGGCTGGTTTCTACCATGTGTGCATTTCTTTTGCACCAACCTGGAGTTGAAAAGTTAAGCCAGTCCATCTTAAGCAGAGGGCCACTGGTACTCGGCAGTCCCCTTGGTGTATGTTCCCCTCTATAGCTGATCCTAAGTTCCCACATAGATGTTACTGGACAGAAAGCTGAGAGTCACCGGCACCCTCTGGCTTCTGTAGGTTGGTAGGAGCTGATGCCCCACACTGTGGCCCTTGGCCCAGGTCATGCTTTAGTAGGTCTGGAGTCAGGTCCAAAAAAATCTGCATTTCTAACAAGCTTCCAGGTGATGCAAACTTGACCACAGACTAGAACCGCATGGGACCTTCCATACGTCGTTGCAGCTTGGGTCCTGCATAGGATATTTTTGTGATGCTGGGCAGTGCAGCCAGCCCAGCTCTCCATCAGTCACACAGTCTTTCCCTAGAGAGATTAGCTAAGCCACTTGCTGTCCAATGAGGCGCGACTGAAGGCTTCTGAGTGACAGCCGGGGTGCGTCTTCTGTTTAACGGGTTTGTTTGCCTGTGCTCCCCAGACATTTGGGAGCCAGAACTTGAAGCACGTGGGGGTCATCCTGCAGAGAGGGATACTCATCCTGCTCCTCTGTTGTTTCCCCTGCTGGGCACTCTTCATCAACACCCAGCACATTCTGCTGCTCTTCAGGCAGGACCCAGATGTGTCCAGGTAAGGCTAGGTTGGGGGCAGGGACTCTACCTCTGTAGAAAGATTACACTCAGCCTCCAGGTGACAGAGGCCAGACAATCACACCAAGATAAGCTTAAACTGGTCTTGGCTAGTCCTTCCCAGGCAATGATACCTTCCTTTTCTGGCTTGTGCAACCTGGATACCCTCTTAATACTGACTTCCAGGGTTGAGAGTTTGTGCGGAATTGCACTTATGAACGTCTTTGCTTCGGGATGGCAGTCTGTGGCTTGCTAATACTTAGTGATTTCTGACCATTGTTGGTATTAAAATTACCTTGGTACTATGGATAATTCTCTTGGCCTCCACCCCCACCCCCCAAGTTCTTAACCAGTATAGGTGAGGCCCAAGGCATCAGTAACTTTCAGATCTTCCATGTGTGAGCTGCGATGTTTAAGACCCACTGACTTAACTGATTAAGACTTTTTAAAAGCACTTGCCACATGCCAGTGGTACTGAACACACAGGCATTTGACAATAGCTGAAGACATGCCTGGATATCCTATTGAGTAGAGGGGCTTGGAGCCAGGAAGGCTGAGAGACAGTTGTGGTGCCCTGCAGTGTGAGGCTCAGAATCGCTGTCTGAGAGCTTTAGACTGGAAGAAGCAGGAAGCTGAACCAGGGTGCAAGTGGCGGGCTTTGTATAGTTTTCCATTTGCTCCAACAGCCGAAGTCCATTTATTTAGGAAGAACCAAGAATGCAGCAACAGTGCCCACTGTTTCGTTTTGTCTCTTCCCGGGAGAGGTGGCCCCTGTCATCATTTTCACTATTTTCTATTGTGTAGGCTCACCCAGACCTATGTCATGATCTTCATCCCAGCGCTTCCTGTGAGTTTTCAAGGGGTCAGAGACCCCATTCTTGGGTCCTTGGGTGAAAAGTGGCTGGGATGTCATGAACTCGGTCTGATGTAATTCTCACATGTGACATTGGCTCATCACAGAAGAGTGCTTCTAATTATGTCCCTTAAGGACACCAGCATTTGTCTCTCAGAGAACAGAAGAAACTCCAGGATGGGGGTCATTGCTTTGACTTCTTGCTTCTGACATATCCTTGGGGACTCCAACAGAAGAGTCCAGAATGTGTCTTTAAGGGGTAAAGTCTTGTCCCGTCTCAGATCCTCCAAGAGCATCATTATGACCTTTAGACAATTGTGTGTTAATGTTTAATAACAAGTTGTAGATGGTCAATGAACTGGCAAAGCTAAGTTTATTCAGTTGGATAGAGGGGCTGGATGGTTGCTGGGACTGCCACATACTGGGGGCTTAAACAGCAGGAATGTATTTCCTCACAGTTCTGAAGGCTATAAGTCCAAGATCACTGCGTGGGCCTCAGTGGTTTCCCTGTGGCCACTATCCTTGGCTTACAGGTGTACCCTATTGTTCCCATGTAACATGGTTGTCTCTTCTTACAAACACACAACTGGGGTTGGAGAGATGACTCAGCAGTTAAGAGTGCTGGCTGTTCTTTCAGAGGACCTCGATTTGATTCTGAGCACCCACAACCGTCTGTAACTCCACAAAAGGGGATCTGACACCTTCATACAGACATTCATGCAAGCAAAACACCAATGTATGTGAAATAAACTGTGATAAACACACCAATCTTATTGGATTAGAGCCCCACTCCAGTGCCCTTATTTTGATTTAATCACCCTCTAAATCCAGTTGTCTATGGGCATAGGACTTCTGTGTGTGAGTTTGAAGGACTTAGTCTGCCCTCATGGTAGCTATTTGCCCTCCTAATTGGCACTGCACTTCTTAGTTCATCATAAAATATTTTCTTTTTCTTTTAACTTTATATTCTGGGGGATGGAGCCCAGTGCCTTTCATACTAAATGAGTTCTCTATCCCTGACCTATACCCTCAGCTCTACCCCATAAAACCACTTAAATATGACATCGTTTCATTATCCCACCAAATAAGATGAGAGCTAGGCTATACTAGGATGTCAGTGTACACCCTAGGAGACCATATCTCCTCCTGCCAGACAGGGAGTGGGGGTGTACCTCTCTTGTTGCTGGGATAAAATACCCAACAGAAGCAACTTAGAAAGGACTTGCTTGTAGCTCATAGTCCCACAGTGGTGTGACTGGCTCCTATTAGTGACCTCAGGAGCCCAAGAATGCTTACATATAGCTAATGCCCCTGCTCTTGCCCCAGGAAGCAGGAGTTCAGGTCTGTAGTGGGGCCAGGCAGAACCCATGACCCTATATTTCCCACACGTTGTATGACTTCTTCAAAGCAGCCTGTCTACTTGAGGACCACATGCTTGCACACATGAACCCATAAGAGACACTCCACATTCCACTGTTTGGCTTATGTTAATTCCCACAGAAGCTGTGTGAAGCCCCTGGACCACAGACACCGCTTGCCCAGGATAAACGAGGTTTTGCAGAGTGGAGAGCAGCTAGGGTGGCTGTGGGACAAGCCTGCTATGGTACCCAGATCCCTGATGGATGCTCAGACTGGAGTACTAACCCCGTCCTCTTCTTCTCTTGTAGGCAGCCTTTCTTTATACGTTACAAGTTAAATACCTGCTCAACCAGGTAATGTGGACTACTCTCTTTCTTTTGGTGGTGGGCTGATAGAATCAGGGAGACTAGGGTGGAGGGAACTGGCCTGCTTGAGAGTCATTGCAAGATGCTCCCAGGCTTGTGGACACAGGACTTTGATGTGGAGAGATCTCTTAAGTACCATCAAGGAGTGAATGAAGCATTATTCTTGGCTTTGAAAATTTATATCCAGTTCCTGCTTGGAAATATTGCCATTGGCAATGCTAAGGTTAGCATCTGTGTTCTTTGGCTCTTTACTGGTACAAGCCTGTCTGCTCTGTAGAGGGCCGAGGGTCAATGTGGCTTGGCTGTGTCTAGGGCACCCACACCTCTTCTCAGTTTGTCTGAAGGCTCCTACTTTCTGGGGCAGGGTATAAAAGCTTGTATTGTGTTGATAACAGAGAATAGTCAAGACTCTTCAAACATGGCTAATGGCAATGGCCAAAGGCTCTGGGAATGGTGGCCTTGACTTGGTGGGGGTGGATTTATGAGGACAGTGTGTGATATAGGGTTGTGGACTTTCTTCTAGAAAAATCCAAGTAAAGGAGGAATTGGCCACAGATACCCATCACACAGGCAGGCTTCCTCTAGCATATTTAATAGGGAGGTGTGAAGGAGGGATAGGAAGAGGCAGGGAAGTTTCCACTTTCTGGACACTTTATTAATGTTACAGGTATGTACTTGAACTAGTTGAACACAGGTGGTATAAACAGCATTTCTGATTGTCCTCCAGGTCCTCTCTTCTCTGTCTAGACTCTTGTATGAACCAGGTAGAATCCTCTGCACTAGGCAGGAGCGCTGAGTGTGGGCAGAAGACACAGCACACAGTAAGAGGAGCGTAAGAGGAGCAGGCTGGCTGGTCTGCTAGGGCAGCGTGCTGTATTGACTGGTGATTGGGTTGGTAGAAAACAAACTAATTTCTAGTGCAGAGATGAGCATTTTGAAAATGGTGGGCTGAAAATTGTCTAATAAGAAGAAATAATTGCCCCAAAGGAGCAGTACCCACGGTGATGGGTGGGCCCTGGAGACTGGGCTGTGGGCTCTGGGAGAGGCAGGAGTGTTTCAGTTGAAACATACTGCTTGTTTGGAGGAATATACTCCCCTGGAAGAGGGCAGAAGTTAGAAAGGGAGCAGAGGAAAGACAGGGAACATTGAGACCTGCAGCAGAGGAGCGAGAGGAACTGGGCAAGGAAGCGACTTCACTTCTTGTCACTTCAGTAGAATCTTATTTGCCAGGCTCTTTTCTCTCTGCTTACCCTGGTGTCTTTGTTAGGGTTTCTGTTGCTGTGAAGAGACACTATGGCCATGGGCAACTCTTTTTTTTTTTAAATTTTTTAAAAAGATTTATTTATTATGTATACAATGTTTTGTCTGCATGTGTGCCTACATGCCAGAAGAGGGCACCAGATCTCATTACAGATGGTTGTGAGCCACCATGTGGTTGCTGGGAATTGAACTCAGGGCCTCTGGAAGGAAAGTCAGTGCTCTTAACCTCTGAGCCATCTCTCCAGCCCCATGGGCAACTCTTATAAAGGAAGCATTTAGCTGGGGCTGGCTCACAGTTTCAGAGGTTTAGTCCTTTATCATCATGGTGGTGCGCGGGCAGACATGGTGCTGGAGAGGTAGCTGAGGGGTCTACAACTGGACCTGCAGGCAGCGGGAAGGACAATGACACACTGGCCAGGCTTGAGCACCTGAGACTTCAAAGCCCACCTCATAGTGACACATTTCCTCCAACAAAGCCACACCCACTCCAACAAGGCCGTATCTCCTAATAGTGCTGCTCCCTATGGACTTATGGGGACCATTTTTATCCAAGCCACCATACCCGGGCCCCTTGAAATGCAGGCTGGCAGCTTTTCTGCACCAGAGGTGTAAATCTGACTACAGATTCCCCTCCATGGAGTTCTCCAGGGGCTCACACGGAGCTCACGTGAACTGTCACTCTTTAGCCCTCATCCTGTCAGGTGACCACCAGAGACAAAGCTGCAGCCCAGAGGTGTCGGGGGTCTCACCAGACAAGGGGGAAGCGCAAGGGCAAGGTTCTGTAGAAGCAGATGTGGTGTATTGCAGGCCTGCCTGTGATCCCAGCGTGACCTTCAGAGCCACAGAGGGGAGCTGCTTAGTGCCCTGCTCCCCAGGACTCGCTCAGCCTGCTTTATTATAGAACCAAAACACCTGCCCACAGGTGGTACCTCCCACAGTGGGCTGAGCCCTCCCATATCAGCCACCAGTCAAGAAAATACTCCACAGACATGCCCATGGGCCAGTGCGGTGGGCAGTGCTTCAACTGAGGCTTCCTTCCAGCTGTAGTTTGTGTAAACTGAAACAAACAAACAAACAGTTGGGCAGTGGTGCCTTTAATCCCAGCACTCTAGAGGCAGAGGCAGGTGGATCTCTGTGAGTTCAAGGCCAGCCTGGTCTATAAGAGCTAGTTCCAGGACAGACTCAAAAGCTACAGAGAAACCCTGTCTTGAAAAACCAAAAACCAAAACCAAATCTAAACAAAAGAACAGAATCCAGGATGACTTTGAACTCCAGATCTTCCTGTCACCATTTCCCCAATGCTGCCACACAGGTCCTGGTCCTCCCCAAGCCTGCATGTATGTCTGTGCACCACTCGTATGCCTGGTGCCGGGGGAGGCCAGAAGAGGGCATTGGATCCCCCAAAATAGGAGTTACAGGTGGTTATGAGCTACTTTGTGGGCACTGGGATTTGAACCTTTGTCTTCTGGAAGAACAGCCCATGCTTCTACTTGTTGAGCTAATTCACCGGTCCCTCATCTTAACGTGAGGCAGGAAGCAGGGAGGACATTCTTCCTGCTGCTCCTGCTTCTCAGAGTCAGTCATGAAGGAATCCGCTTTCCATTTCAAAAGAAACAGTTTCACAAGCTGTTTTTCTGGATTTCAGTTTTGGTGGAGAAAGTGCAGTTTATCTCCAACCTCTTGCAAATGCCACCTTCTAATCTTGCTAAGGCCTGCCATTCTGCGCACAGCAGAGAGGATCTCTGAGATCCTTCCACTTCCTGGTGCCTTCTTAGCTTCTACCAGTTGCAGTCAGAGCTCTCTATTACAACAAAGAGGAGGACCCAGAGGGGAGGGGAGAATGGGAAGGCGAGAGGTATCCTCAGCTGACCAACTGCTCCTGTTAAGCCCAAGTCCCCTGATGTTCCACATATAAAGGTGTCTCCTCGTTCCAGGGCATTGTTCTGCCACAGATTGTGACCGGCTTCGCAGCCAACCTTATCAACGCCCTGGCCAACTATCTGTTTCTCCATCAGCTGCATCTTGGGGTGATGTGAGTCGGGCTTCCTCTTGGGCAGGGGGGGCACTGCATTAGCCTTCTTCAGGGAAAAGAGGGCAGTTTAGCTGGTGTGGGTGTGGCCTTCTTATGTGCTTTGGAAAGTGCTATCAGAGTGTAGGGGATGCTGCCCCAAGCCGGAGTAACTTCAGGGCCTGTGGTGGAAGAGGGCACAGTGAGGGGTCCATGGCTCCCTAACTCCCCCAAGCCAGAGCGGAGAGGGTGGAGCACAGTGTCCACCCACAGTTGCTGGTCTTCCCAGGGGTTCAGCGATAGCCAACACCATCTCCCACTTTGCCCTGGCCATCCTCCTGTTCCTCTACATCCTCTGGAGAAAACTGCATCAAGCCACGTGGGGAGGTAAAGACTTCCTTTCGATTGGGCTGGGGCTTTTGCCCGAAAGTTAGACATGTTGGAAACCCACCTGTTGTACCTGCAGGGTGGTCCTGGGAGTGCCTGCATGACTGGGCCTCCTTCCTGCAGCTTGCCGTCCCTAGCATGCTCATGCTATGCATTGAATGGTGGGCCTATGAGATAGGCAGCTTCCTGAGCGGTGCGTATGCAGACGGGAGAACTCGTGGGAACTGGCTGGTGGGAACGGTCTGGCTGGAGCGAGGCTGATATCAGCTGCCCGTCTTTCCCAGGTATCCTTGGCATGGTGGAGCTGGGAGCCCAGTCCATCACCTATGAATTGTCTATTATTGTGTACATGGTAAGTGCTCAAGACCCTGTTGTGTGGCCGTGGGGGAGGCATCCTGTTTTCTAACCCGAGAGTCCCACAAAGAGCAAAAGGCATTGGTGGCATTCGGTAACACCGTATAAGATGTTCCTGGACATAAAACATCACCCTGCAGCAGGGACGAGTGATAGGGACATGTAATCCCAGTTGCTCAGAGGGGAAACAGGGGAGTCACAAGCTCAAGGCTTGACTTCACCAAGGAATAAGATAATTTCTCCAAATAAAAAAATAAAATCAGTGGTAGAGTGTTTGCCTAGTACTCATGAGGTCCTGAGTTCGACTCCTGTCCCCTTCTCCCACAAAGTCATCTTGGAACCTGGACAGTCCCTTTATGCCTGGTTTGGTCATTTCTCTCTGTAAGATGAAGGGGGGTGAAGCGGGCAGAAACCCCAAAAGATCTGCTAATTCTGTCTCTGGCCCAGTTCAGATCCGAAGGACTTGACTCTGTTCCCACACTGCCCTAGTGCAATGCCCTGGGGGTGGAGGGGTGTGGAATAGGTGTCTGGTCACCAAGGTCAGCTATGTGCTGATTCCACCTCTGAACACACTGTGCCTGCCATGTATGTTTATGGGGGACTCAGAAGGATGGGAGCCGGGGACTTGGACACACCGTGTTCACAGAGGCGGTACTGGCTGTAGTTACACTGCCTGGGTGTCTGCCCATCAGTGGAGGGATGGGTGGACCAAGTACGTACACGCTCACAGTGGAATGTTGCTCGTCCTTCAAAGTGGAGGAGATTCTGACATGCTAGAAAATACAGTGTTAAAGGCTTTTCCGTCACTTTGTGTGTCGACCTGAAACTCTGAAGGGCTCTGATTTCTGCCTGCACCGCTTCAAACAGAGAGCTAAAGAAGGGAGCAGGGTGTGGTGCTGTGGTAGAGGGTGCCCAGTGTACTTGAGCACATGCCCACTTGAGGCTCATGCCCAGCACCATGCAAAAAAAATGAACCTTTTTAAACAGAGAGAAAGGGCACTTATAGTTTGGAGAAGGACTCAGCCAGCTGACATTCTACCCTCCATTGTTTATATTTAAAATATACAGGGTATACACACTTCTTTGGTTTTAGTTTATGTTTTAGTTCCCCTGGGGATCCGAGCATGCTAGATCAATTCTCCTACTTCTACTCCTTGGGGGCATATATTTTTATTTTTACTGCCTGTGGAAGACATTTTTAACCTATACTTCACACGTTTTTACATTTTACTCACTTCTCATATTTTAGTAATTTTAGTTGAGTACATCTATCAAGGCTTGAAGGCCGTGAGCCCATTATCTCTAATCCAGCCTTCCACTGCCCAATGTTTATTTTATATTATTGTAATAAGATCGTCAGCACCTCGGGATACCTCCTGGAACAAATATCTTTGTGTGATTTCTGATTTTTTTCCTGCCTGAAGAAGACAAAACAAACAAACAAAAGATAAATGTTTACACTGCTGGGTAGTGGTAGTAGACACCTTTAATCCCAGCACTCGTGGAGGCAGAGGCAGGGGGATCTCTGTGAGTTCTAGGGCAGCCAGGGCTGTTACACCAAGAAATCTTGGCTGGGAAAAAAGATCAGTGCTTACAACTCTCTATATGTGCTCTTTGCACATCTTGTCCTCTGCTCTCTCCGGGTACAAAAAGGCACGTCCGTATTCCTCCCCAGTTAAAAGAAGGCTGCACCCCTTCTCTATAGGTGCACCAGCTGCTCCCAGCGCTGCATTTAGAGGCTCCCTGGCTGTCTGCCATCACTTGTTCTAATGATGTGCTCAGTAACTTTCCCCTCTGGCATACAGGAGACACGTCCTGTTAGTGTCCTTTCATCATTAATGCCCTTTCATGGGGAACAGGGTCTTGGCCTTTCTTTGTCCCTCTTGACTGTGACATTTCCCCTCAAAGTGTTACAGTTGTTTCATCCTAAGTCCAGACTCTCCATTTGAGGAGGGAATTCTATGAGAAATGTTGTCGAGTCCTTCTCGGGACTCTGTACCAGGAGACGCACCATACGGGCATTAACTAGGGATGTGTGGTCAAACGGTTGCCGATAGCTTTCTTCACGTCACCTTCCTGTCTCCCATTTCTCCACTGTTCCTTATTCTGTGTGCTAGATTTTCCTTAATCCTCACCATAGTTATCCCAATCCGCAAGGCAACATTCAAGCTCAAATAAGTGATTAATCTTTTTTTTTAAGATTTATTTATTATATATACAGCATTCCTTCTATGTATGTTTGCATGCCAGAAGAGGGCACCAGATATCATTACAGATGGCCTTGAGCCACCATGTGGTTGCTGGGAATTGAGCTCAGGACCTCTGGAAGAGCAGTCAATGCTCTTAACCTCTGAGCCATCTCTCCAGCCCCAGTGATTAATCTTTTAAAAGTTATCATTAGTGAGTCAAGTGGTAAATGTATAGATATTAACGGGAAATCTTTATTGGATATTCACTACTTGTGAGACTCTGTTCTAAGTTGGTAGCCATGTGAGCTCTGTCAAGTCTCCATTATTAGAGTCTTTGTACAGATAGAATATAACATCAGAGGTTCAGCAATTGGCTTAGTGTCACGTGGCTACTAAGTACAAACGTGTTAGGATCTAGGCAGTTTGGACTCAATAGTTACAAGGCAATGCCCCTTCCTGGGATTTTCTTTAGTAACTTTTCTGCTTTATGAATGGAATCTCTCTCTCTTTCAAAACAGATACTAAAGTGGACCTTGGTCAAACCCATCCTGTATACTGTTCCCCTATGTCCCAGAGGACAAATGTGATTGCGTGGGGGTCCTCCCTCCTATGGCCGAGGCTGGAAACCCTGCAGAAAAGCCTAATTTATTGTGAGAATCCTAACTTGGAGACAGAGGTTCTTCATTAGCCCAGAGCTTCTAGCGAGGCCACAGAGATGTAAAAGTCTTCAGAGCCCATAGGGCCTTTTTAGCCCACATGGTGTGAAGCACAGGCCGAGTCTGTCTGTGGGGTCTCGATGCACAGTCTTACTGTAGTTTCTTTCCTTTTAGATTCCTGCAGGCTTCAGTGTGGCGGCCAACGTCCGGGTGGGAAATGCGTTGGGTGCCGGAAACATTGAACAGGCCAAGAAGTCCTCAGCAGTTTCCTTGATAGTCACAGGTGCTTACACCCTGTAGCCTGAGGCTCCTGGTGCACGCAGGCTGTGCATGGAGCCCCTGACTCCCCACTTTCTGTGACCTCCCTGTTCACTGTGCCCTTTCTTCTGCTCTATCCCCAGAGCTCTTTGCTGTGACCTTCTGTGTCCTGATAATAGTGTGTAAGGATCTTGTGGGCTACATCTTCACTACCGACCGGTGAGTGCTGGGATTTTCTTGACATGTGGAATCTATGATAAAAAAAAAAAAAAAAAAAGATGGGGTGGATGTATCACAACGGGCGGCTCCCCAGAATAGCTGCATCTTGGTGCGGTGTTCTGAGTCTTTTACAAGACCAGAAACCTCACTGATTTACTTGAGAAGAACCTGATTACGGAGATAGAGAAACCAATTTGTAATCTGAATCTCAAGCTAGTGGGGATTGGTGGTGACAGAACGCTTTCGATGGACACGATAGTTATGACTTTTTAAAAATCGCTTTAAATTGCTGTGTGTGTGTGTGTGTGTGTGTGTGTGTGTGTGTGTGTGTGTGGAAGGGAGGGGAGGGGATGGAAGCCAGAGGACAGCTTGCAGGAGGCGATTCTCCCCTTCTACCATGTGGGTCCCAAGGATTGAACTTGGGCCACCAGGCTTGCGCCATCTCAAGAACCCTCCTGTATTTTTTCCTGTTTTAAAGCTTTCACGGCATTGTTGACATTTGCAGACAGAGTTTGCATTGGTTGTTTAGTGGTAGAATCTCCTGTCACGTTTGCAGGTTGGCTGGGCATCCTATCTCCCTAAGTTAAAAAAATGCTTCAAAATCTGAAAGTATTTGAGCACCATGATACTATAAGCGCATTTGTCAGTTCAGGATACTAAATGGGATAAAACAACTTAAAATAGATTAATGTGAGCCAAGCGCTGGGACAGCTAGCTCTGAGAGCTTGTAGCTCAGTGCTTCCAAAAGCTTTAAGATGCCAACCAAGAGCTGCCCCTGGCCCAGCGAGGATCAGGTCTGAGCCATGTTACAGCTCTGCATGCCTCCAGAGTGGTAGCTCTATGGGGCACTGAATGATCTTGGCATGTAGGGGCTCAAGACTGTCATGGGAACAATCAGGTCCTCCTGAAGTGGAGAGTGGAGTCTTGGAGCCAGGGCAAGAACAAGTCCCCCTGCCTATGGTTGTAGGTGGAGGCCTGGAGGCTAGCCCAACTGAGCTCCTGCCAAGGAGACCTTTGTCCAGGTGGGTCTATCCCAGTGAATCCCAAAGGCAGTTGTCTCTTCTTCCTCCATTGGATTCCAATGGCCCCTGTACTCAGAAGCCCAAATGCATAGGATACTGACTGTGAATGACTGAATGAATGTCGGTATGAAAATAGGGTCACTACAGGAGTAACTGAAAAAGAGCAACCAAGCCTGGAGAGGTGGGAAAGAACCCTGAGCCCACTAAAGGTGCTGGAGTTTACAATTAGGTGGCAGGTCTGTCTCCATAGATACTTGTTAAATAGCAACCATTCCCAGAAGGAACTTCTTCCTCTTCTTCTTCCTCCTCCTCCTCCTCCTCCTCCTCCTCCTCCCCCCCCCCCTCCTC
>NW_026068025.1:2387270-2453927 GCF_014885135.2 Alexandromys fortis | reverse complement strand
CTCTCTCTCTCTCTCTCTCTCTCTCTCTCTCTTTCTCTGGGTGTTTTTTTTTCTTTTTGACAGGGTTTCTCTGTAGCTTTGGAGCTTATGCTAGATCTAGCTCCTGTAGATCAGGCTGGCCTCTAACTCATAGAAATCTGCCTGCATCTGCCTCCTGAGTGCTGGGATTAAAGGCGTGTGCCACCATCGCCCGGCTACCTAGGTACCCCAGATCTGCCAAACTGCCTGGTTTTTAGAGTTTTAGAATATATTTGTCACAGAGATTAAAGATAAAAAATCTCATCAGTGACTGTCGTAGAAATCATGACACTGACCTGATGGCTGAAGAGACAAACAACCCCTGAGGAAGAAGATGTTCTTACTGTATGGAAATGTTGTAGAGACACTTGATGTTTGGGATGCCTTTGTCAATAGTCACAAATTGCAAACTGGCTTTTCCTTTGTGGATTCAGAAAGCGTCTATTCGGAATAGATGCGGCTGTCTCAGTTTCCTCCTCGCCTGCTTCTCTTTTGTCTTTGGATGGTAGGCTGATGTTTGCTTTCACAGACTACTCACTTCAGGGCAGGGAGCAAGGCGACCATAAATAGCTCTATTTTTCTTTCTCAAAGGATGGACATGGAATCAGACTGAGTGTTGGGCCAGGCTCAGAGGTATGAGCCTCCTGCCATATGAATTCTGTGGAGGGCTGGTGTACTGTGGATTTCAGGTTGGCGTGGGCCTAGTGCCCCAGGTTGGCCTGGAGACCATTCAGCCGGGTGGCCCAACAGGAGCTGGCACGGTACTGCCCACTCGGGGGCTGTCAGAGTAGAGAGGTAGAAGCTGGAGCGAGCCCAGCATGCCGTCCTCTCCCCATCCAGGAATCCGGGGTGTAAAGCCTCTGCAGAAAGAACTGGAACAATCCTCCAAGCTTCTGAAGGAGAGGATCGTGCTGTTTGGGCCAGTATGGGGTCACCCTGGGGATTCTCTTTAAAAAGGAATCCAGCCAGGTCAGTTTCAAGAACTCGGGTTAGGCCCCGCCCCCCTGCTGGAGGAGTGGGCGGAGGAAGCCAACAAGAAGCTTCAAGAGCTAGGCAAAGGACAGACCCTGGTGCAGGCCCACAAGAAAGAGCAAAGCATTGAGAACCAAGTGAGAGGGAACCTGAAGGCCTCACGTTCCTACGGCAGACCACCCTTATCTAGCAGCGTGGCTGGAGAAGGGTGAGGTTCTGGGAGGTTCTGTGACCCTCGCCAGCAGGGTAAACAATCCAGCATTGACTATTCCCAAAGAAAGGAGTGAAAGGCTACAGAGTCTCTTTTCCTAGGGGCCCTGTATCCTTTCTTCTGTTCCCAGAACCCGGTTTTGGCACCCCAGGCTGTGGGAGCCTCCACTTTACCATGCTCGGCTCTTTAGTCCCTGTCGTTGCTCTGAGCTCTTCCGCACATTCAAACTGAGGTGTCTGCCCTGCCTAGGGATGGAGCAGAGGGGAGAAGGTCTGGGTGAGGCAGGGGATAGAGCGTGGACGGTATCCGCCAGCAGGCAGGTCAGGTTCTTTATTACCGCGCAGTGATTGGAAGCACATGGGTGGGGCCGAGAGGGTGGGCGGAGGTGGTTGGCAGGAAAACGAAGCTCAGCGATGCTCTTGATTTTGAGTCCATATCACTCATCATTCCGTTCTTAAATAAAGAAACCTGGACACAGTGAAAGAAAAAATATGCATTTAGGGGTTGGAGAGATGGCTCAGCAATTAAGAGTGCTGGCTTCCAGAGGCCTTAGGTTCAGTTCCCAGCAGTCACCTAGCGGCTCACAACCATCTGGAACTCTAGTTCAGAGAACCTTAGGTCCTCTTCTGGCCTCCAAGGGCACACCAGTTACACATGTGCTACACAGACACGTGTGTGCAGGCAGTACCCATGCACAAAGAATAATAATGAGCAATTAAAACTACATTTGATTATTATGCTTCATATATGTGTATAGTATCATATTCACCTCCCTCTCCCCTGTACCTTTTATCATGTACAGCATAGTCTTCCTACATATACAATGCTTGCGGTAGCACACTGCTCGGCCTGCTGTTCCCTCTGTGACATGCATGCACCGTGTCCCCCAATCTCAGCGTTTTCTCTCCAGTTGGATTTCATGTCATTTTGTTTGTCAGGCCTTAGGAGCAGCAGTCTTCAACAGACAGACAGACAGACAGACAGACAGACAGACAGACAGACCCGGTCCCTGAGTAGCAGGCTAAGCCATCTAGGTTTGGGTTGCCTCATTCTATGATGTCACATAGCGATGTAATTGGATAAAAAGACATTTCTCGGATTGTATCCCTGCCGTTCTGTGTGCAAGGCTAACTTAAACTGGCAGATAAATGAAACAGGTGAAATCCTACTTCACCACGCTCTGGTGCTCCCCTGCCCCCTCCCTCTACCGCCCCCCCCCATACCCAGCCAAGCATACGGTCCCAGTGGCAGTTCTGTAACTCCACCAGAAGGGTGTTTGAAAGCAAGTTTCTCTTACTTCTTAGGAGGAAATCATTTTATTTCGATCTTCAGTTTTTCTAGGGCAAATTTTGCAGCTGATAGGCAGGCAGGCACACACACAAACATGATCATTCAAAAAAAATCCTAAGAGATTAGTTCTCACAATCTCTTTTTATAAGGAAAAATTAAAACCTAGAAGAGCAAAGCCAGGCACAGTTTTACATGCCTGTAATTCCCCCACTCAGGATACAGAGGCAGGAGGATAACAGGCTTCAGGTTAGCCTGGGCTACAGAGTGAGGCCCTGTGTCAATAAACAGAACAAAACAAGGACAACAAAAAAACACAGAAAAAGAAACAATTCTCTAGAAGAATAGTTGACCAAAATTTGCTCTAGAAAAGACTAAATAAAGTGGTTCCCTTGTAAGAAGGGGAACTTGTTTGAAAACACCAAAAAAGGCCACTGATTCCAGAAGATTCCAAGGGAGAAAGTTTTCAAATTGTTAAAATATAGATCATTCTAATGATGTTTAATCTTTCAAAGCACAGAAAAGGAAACTGGATTTCTTGTGAAACAAATATGTCCCCAGAGCACCCAAATCTGACGGTTCATACACATACACACAGAAAACCAGGCTGTTCCCAGTCACCAAAACTGATCTAAAACCCAAAATCGGGCTGGAGAAACACCTCAGCGCTTTGTAAACTTGAAGCAAGCCCTGGTTTGACCCTTAGTCCTGCAAAAATGAGTTACTTATCTATTTAAAAGTCCAAGGAAAAGGCCTGGGTGTGCGGCTCAGTGGGAGGGCGTGTATTTAGTACGCGCAAAGAAGGCCTTGCTTCAGTCTGAGCATCGCCTCTTCCCCTACCCCAAGATAGGAAAGAAAGAAAATAAATTAGAACCCAAGATGATGTAGTAAACAGGATCGAGCATCTCCGCACTGAAAGTGCATTTCGGTGCACTAGGAGAGAGACGGTCAGGGAGAAAAAGTGGAGCAGGCATCACAAGGAGGGCACGTGTGTGTGTGCCAGGGGAGTCTCTCATAGCCATTTGTATTTGCTTCTATTTTCATAAGCATCCGGCAAACACAGGAGTGGTAAAAATATGGGGACAGGGCAGTCACGGTGTGGCCCGGGAGGCAGTGGCCATCGGACCATCGGACTTGTTTGCATAAACTTCTCACTCTATGCTTTAACAAACAGCTGTATTCCTGTGTTGGCTAAGGGAAGAAAGCAACCACCCAATCCTATGCTGGATTCTTTACTCATTTGTTCAGCAAATATTCAATCTAGACATGGTTCTTTTTTCTTTTTTTGGTCCCAATCAGTGCCTCTGAGGGTGCGTCTCCTGGTAGCATTTCCTTTTTTTTTTTTTTCCCTTAACATGCAGACATTAAAATCCAAATTCGTAGCATTGAGGGTAGATCCCCTTTCTAGAAATGAGAACCCCAGAATACCTTTGGGAGTCTCACCAAACTTGCTTGACTGGGAAGATCATTTATTGTTATTGTTTGATGGTGCCAGGGCCAAACACAGGCCTCACGCATGCTAGGCAGATGCTCTGCTGCGGAGCCTCACTCCATGCGGACAGCATGCGTGTGCTTGCTCTGTCATGTGTCACTCAGACATCTCTTGAGATGTGCATTCAAGTTCTTCCTCAGGGACTGGGTTAGCAGGAGGGGTGTGATCTCAGCTTTGTTTAGGGTGGGTAGATGGGTACTAAATTTTTTCATTGGTTTTTATTGACTAAATGGATTGCATGGATTTTTCTCCCTAAAAGCCGTGAACTAAATTAGGACATTGGTTTCTGATGTGTGTCACATAGCAGTAGACTTGTCCCCACTTGTCACCCTGGTGTGAGTGCACCAGGGCAGCTAGACAAAGATCCCAAGCCTTGTTGAGCTAGGGTACATGTGGGGCCTCCTCCTCTGGGGTCCATGCCCTTCATGCTTTTTTCTTTTTTATGCCTTTGGATGTTTGCCTGCACTTGTGTCTGTGTGCTGCATATATGTCTGGTGCCCACGGAAACCAGAAGAAACTCTTGAACCTATTAGAATTGGAGTCAGAGGCAGTTGTAATCTGTCATGTGGGTGCTGGGCATTGAACCTAGATCCTCTGCAAGAACAAGTGCTCTTAACCACTGAGTCCTCTCTCTGGCCCTTCCTTTCTCACTGATTACCACTTGCTCTGTTTTCCCGACAGAGACATCGTGGCCTTGGTGGCGCAAGTGGTCCCCATTTATGCTGTGTCCCACCTCTTTGAAAGTCTTGCTGTGAGTATCGAGCCTGACTTCCCTGCCCACTTCCACGGTCTCTGTCAGTGATTTCTTCTGATTACGCTAAATTTCAAGTGGAAATGAGGGCCAGAGTGGTCTAGGGGCTACTGTTGATCGTTATCATGGCCGCTTCTACAAGCATTATCAAAGTCATGTTCAAGTCTGAGGACCACAGAGAGGCTCTCTACGCTTGCGAGGTGGGGGTCTTGAGCAGTACCAGCTGTGTTCACACTGATGGATGTCCCCTGCCCACAGTGTACCTGTGGTGGAGTGCTGAGGGGCACTGGAAACCAGAAGGTCGGAGCCATCGTTAATGCCATCGGGTATTATGTGATTGGCCTCCCCATCGGGATTGCACTGATGTTCGCAGCCAAGCTGGGCGTGATAGGTAAGCCTGCCTATGGGAAGACAGGCCAGCTGTCCACAGACCCAAGGGGTGATGGCCAGGTGCATGGAAACTTCACTGCTCCCCCACACTCCTGTAACTCGTCAGAGCGTGAGTGCGCAGGCAAGGGGTGAAAAGTGGCCGTGAGCCCAGGGCTGCCTGGTCACTCCCCTCTTGTCATGTGTCACTTGCCCATGTGTCAACACTGGAGCACAGTAAAGTGTCCTTTCTATTCTTCTCCTTCTGAATCAGCCAGTCAGGTCCTCTGAAGTTGTTATGTAGATCTTGCCTTGTTCCTTTAATGAGGGTCCATAGCACTGTGAAGCCCCTGGCATGATGACACAGTACAGTGTCCCTGCAAAGGGACAGGGGGAGGAATGTAGAGCGAGGGATGGTGGGGCAGACTCCTCTGGATGACCTTGGAGCTGAACCCACATCTCTGAAATGACCAGAGTTCTTCTTCTTCTTCTTCCAGTAGGGAAATAGATAACCGTCCAGATTTGGTTTCTAAGATAATAACTGAGAATACATTGGCAGTGAATAAACGGTCAGATGAAAACCCAACTGTTGTCTTTGGGGTAAAGTAATGACGGACTTACGCATAGTTTGTTTGAGTCCATCAGTATGTGGTGGGCTCGGAGGAGCCCAGGAGTCATCCGATAGCTGCCGAGGATTTCCAGTCCCACGTAGTTAACAATGTCACTCCTTTTTCTCAAGTTCAATAATATTTTAATTAAAAATATTGGAGTTGTTCAAAGGAGAGTGCCAGAGTTCCGTGGCTATGAAGGCACAGATAATGTCTGACTGAGTTTCCGGCATTGTTCATGGCCTGGATCTGCTGATGATGGAGCCAATGGAAACACCGAAGGATTCTAGGTTTTGGAATAGTATTTTTATTTAACACAATGCTTCCAAAATATTATTATTGTAACATGCAATCAGTACAAAATACTAAGGAGACACTTCAGAGTCTCTTTCATATTTTTATTAATATTATTTTAATTGGTAAACACAATTATGAGCATTTATGGAGTACAAGAGCACAAAGTGCTGTTTTGCTGTATGCAAACAATGTGGCCTGTTTATGGTTATCCGTCTCCCTGTGACATCATCGTTTTATACAATGAATGATGCATCTGGAATTTACTTTTTTTTTTTTTTTTTTAAAAAAGACAGTTTTATTATATAATTTTGGCTAGACTGGAACTCACTCTGTAGACCAGGCTGGCTCTGATCTCACAGAGATCCACCTGCCTCTGCCTCTGGAGAGCAGGGATTCAGGACATGCATCAGCACGCCCAGCTATGTTCAACTTTGCTTTGTTGTTGCTGTTTTTCTCTTGTTTTTATTTTAGGAAGCGGCTTCCTTTGTAGTCCAAGCAGGCCTTGAATGTGAGATCCTCCTGTTTAGCCTCCCAAGTGCTGGTATTACAGGTGTGTGTCCCCGTGTCTGGCTGAGTTAAACGTTAGAGAGGAACCAACTTTAAATGTAGATACATGGATATCCCAAGGCTCTATTTGGCCCTTTTAACTCTTCTTAGACGTGTATCTGCTGTGTGCAAAGTGGAGGTAACTGGGGACTCTTGGAGAGAAATGATGGAAGAGCATGTACTCGGTCCTTCTACTGGCTTCTTAGATGGAAGTGCCGTACACGTCGGCCTCACCCTGCAGTCACCACCATTAGGGTGTGTGGTGTGTACAAGAGGTTCCTGGAAGCTCCTTGAAGGCCGCAGGCTCTCACAGGCAGAGCAACTAATCAGAACAGCTATCAGCTATCAGTTTTCCCCTGCGGTTTTCAGACACGCATTCCTGGCCCTGCCCGGAGGGTTCTGATAATCACCCTGTATCTGTTAATAGGCATTATGACATTTGTGGAAATAAGTTCATAACTCAGATTACAGCTAGAGCTAGCTGGGTATTTCTGTCAAAAATCTTTGGAATGAGCTTTGTAGTTTCTGTGTGGGAACTAGGTGTTGGAAGGAGGAAGCCTTTCTTGCTCCATCCTGGGACTGACTGGTGGTCACTGACTTTACTCTTGTGAGGAGCAGACTAATGGATCACTGGATAAATAAGAGGGGGTGTTGTGATATTAGTGGCGGGCTGGGCTGCGTCCCTCCACACAGCTAGCTTTACCCGAAATAATTACATGGAAACTGTATTCTTTTAAACACTGCTTGGCCCATTAGTTCCAGCCTCTTATTGGCTAGCTCTTACATATTGATCTAACCCATTTCTAATAATCTGTGCAGCCCACGAGGTGGCTTACCAGGGAAGATCTTAACCTGCGTCTGTCTGGAGTGGGAGAATCATGGCGGCTCCTTGACTCAGCTTCTTTCTCCCAGCATTCTGTTCTGTCTACTCCGCCTACCTAATTTTCTGTCCTATCAGAGGCCAAGCAGTTTCTTTATTACTTAACCAATGAAACAAGAGATATAAAGTTGACCCTCCTCCATCAAGGTGGGGCAGTTGGCACCGAGGAGTGGAGCTGTCAACCTAACCAGAGTAGAGATAAGCCTTTGAGCTATGACTGGGGTTTATCCTCAGCCCTTCCGTGGATCTGATCAGAGAGCAAAATCTATGCATTCGGATCCTGTTATGCGAGGGACTCGGTCCCTCCCATCTTTGTCTTGGCAGAGAGCTGAAAGGCAAGCAGAGGAGTTGGGAGAGCATCATGGAGGAGGGAGGCTCAGGTGTGTCCTGACTGAAAGCAGCTGAAAAGACGTGACCTTGTGTGGTCGCTTAAGGTTTCATATTTGACTGTGGTCTAGATGAGGGAGACTGTCAGTTGCTGGTCACAGTCACCATTTAGCTTTCTGGTGGTGGTATCCTGGCTCTCTGCAGGGGCAGCTTCTAGCAGACAGGCTTCTTGGGCTGTGCCATGAGGCAGGGAAGCTCCTTTTCCAGGCCAGTTGCTGCAGCAATGGGTTCTAGAGTTGGAGTCTCATATGCTGTGGTACGCGTCTGGTTGTGTGCTCAGCGCTTCCTGACCAGCGGAGCTTTGGTTCTGCTGCTTGTTCACTGTGGACAAACGGCTCATCACCTGTGTTCCCTCATACCCCTCCCCTATGCAAGTTTACTAGATAGTAAACTTACCAGGACCCAGGGATCCACTCTGTGTGCTCCCCAATCCTTCCTACAGTGTAACCCGCTGCGGAAGCAAAGCTTGTGTCTAAACAAAGTTAGGTTTGAAGGTTGAGCAGAAATCTCTGGGGGATTTTTAAGATAGGTTTCTGCCAGGTGTGGTGGCACACATCTTTAGTCTCAGCACTGGCGAGGCTGAGGCCAGCGGATCTTTGTAAGTTTGAGGCTAGTCTGACCTACAGAATCAATACCAGGCCAGCCAGGGCCACATAGTGAGACCCTGCCTCAAACAAAACAAACAATGAAGAAAGATGGGTGGGTCCTAGTTTAACCCCCTCTACTACTCTACCTGTTGTCTCCATATCCACGTAAGGCAGGAGCAGGGTCTTACTGGCCGAGTTTTGGAATGCCAAGGTTGATTTCTATGATGGTCCGCTCCAATGAGATGCAGTTCAGTACGGAGTGTGTGCCAGGCACATACGAGGCCCTGGCTTCCATCCCCAGGAGTTTGTTTCCTTTTTTAGGCATCAAGAATATACATAAACTTTAGGGATTTTTAAACTATATTTTAAAGTTTTTTGAGATTATTATTATATCATTTCTTCTTCCAGGGATGTTTTAAATGAGAAGTTTGGTGTTCTGTTTTGCTACCTTTTTAAAGCTGACAGACACACACAATAATTAATTTCCAAATCAAAGGCCTCTACAAGAAATATCCAAACTAAAAGTGAAATATTTAAACTCACTTACTGGCCTTAAAAATGTTAGTTTTAGTTGACAAGATGGCTCAGCAGGTAAAGTGCCTGCCACATAACCATGAAGACTGGAATTTGAATCCCCAGAGCCCAGGGAAAAAGCTGGCTGGGTATAAAACTAAGTAATACCAGTATAGGGAGGCAAAGTCAGGGAAACTCCCAGAACAAGCTGCGTAGTCAGATTGCCAGAACAATGAGCTCTGAATTCAGTGAGAGCCCCTGCTCACTATTTAAGGTGAAGAGAGCCCCTGCCTCGTTCTATAACGTGGGGAGAGCCCCTGCCTCATTCTATAAGGTGGGGAGAGCCCCTGCCTCGTTTTATAAGGTTGGGAGAGCCCCTGCCTCATTCTATAAGTGAAGAATAATCAAGAAAGATGCCTGACACCAACCTCAAGCCTCCACAATTATGCAAACACATGCATGTGTACCCTACCCACGTGTTCACACACACGCAAGCGTGCACACACACACACACACACGTAGACCACACACATACATATGCAAACTAAGACATCAGTCTCCTCTTTTGAGGAGCACAAAGCAGTGATTTTTCTGGAAAAGTATTTCCTTACAGATGGCTCGTTTCTTAATATCCTATCACCATAAGCAAAAAGGACCCAGATAGCCTCCTGGAGCTGTTGCTCTGACATTGTGAATCATGACAGGTGGTCTCAAAGAGTTCTGGGTCTCTGCAGGTCTCTAGCCCACTGTGAGCTCTCTCTTGCCCACGGAAGCTGGCTTAGGATGGCCATTGTCTCCTTGAGTTAACCTGTCAAATCTCCCCGTGCAGGTCTGTGGTCAGGGATCATCATCTGCACTGTCTGTCAGGTTGTATGTTTCCTGGCTTTTATTGCTCGGCTCAATTGGAAACTCGCCTGCCAACAGGTAAGCATCCTCATTGCTGCCCCGTCTTCCTGCAGATGCCAAGCCAGACCGGATGGGGCGTGCATTCCTTCATTTAGGGAGGTTCTTTTTTCTTATGCTATTTTTATGCTTTTCTTGTTATTATTGGGCTTGTTTTGCTTTAATAGGGTTTTGAGGTGAAGGGCTTCATGACCCTGGCCCTGTTCATTCCCCTTCATTTGCTCAGTGAATAGGAAAACAGGATTCCATTTTGGGTCTCTTGCCGGGAAAAGCCAATTTCAGGAGAAAAATTGGAACTGGAGAGACTTTCTCCAAGTTCATGTGTGTGTATTTGTAGTGTGTTTGTGTATGAAGACACTGTCAATGCGAGGTCTGGAAATGGGATGCAGAAGCGGCAACGGAAGTAAGAAGATGAAGAGGGGTGAATCCTTAGCGACCTCGGTTGATCTCCCCTCAGATTAGCCTCGTCCCTTTCCTTCCACTCTTGGAACCCGGGTCAGTTCTGGAAGAGAAGCTTTAGCTCACATGTCAGTTTGGGGACATGGCTTCTAAACCAGGTGGCCAGGTTTAGCACCTTTACCTGCTGAGACCTCAACTTAACTTGGGGTTTCACGTACTTTTCTAGGCTCAAGTACATGCCAATTTGAAGGTAAATGTGGCCATGAATGGGAATTCTGCTGTCTCTCAGGAGCCGGCTCACGCAGGTATGCTACAACTCTCTGGGATAGACCTGGCCCGACAGGACTGGAGGGGTTTGTGGGACACATCTGGGGTAGCTGCTGCGTTCTCACAGAAGCAGGGCACTAAAGTGTCAGAAGCACATGTCAAGTTCCACCCACTTGGAGATAAACTGGCCTACGTTTGCTCCCTTTGATTCCACACATTAACACACTGTTATGGCTAGGTCAAGCTTCTTCGGTCCTCTGCTAGTACTTGGTACTTCTTCAAGCCTTCGACAAGTATTTCTTTTCTTTTAAAAAGTGTATTGAAAATTTTTGGCCCCCACACCCTGAGACTTGCGTGAGGTGGGGACCTCTTTAAATCCTGCATGCAGCCCATGAGGGCTTCGATCCCAGTCACAGGGAGGTTTAGCAGGCCCACTCTCACCTGTCCTGAGCCACATGTCCTATACACAGAACCGTCAGGGCAAAGCCAGCTCTGCCTCTCCCCCACAACCCCGGGCTGGCTCCTCCATCCCCCTCCCCGGGTCCCAGCTTGCTCTGAGAACTTTTCTTGGCATCATTAGTTCTCTGATACCTTCAAGATGCTTTTTTTTTTTTTTTAAATTCATTTTATCCTGATTTAACAATTATCTTGAGAGGAAGGGCTAGTTTGTGAAATTTGGGAAATAATGACACTTAGCCTGTCTTGTTACTGTGAGGCTTGCTTTAGGAACTGGCAGACACAGCCAAAGTATGTTGTAGGTGTGACTTGATATTAATTTTAAAAGTTTTGATTGGTTTTGTTTCTTTGACACAGGTTTAGTTCAGGCTAGCCTTGAATTGGCATTAAGATGAGAGGATGACCTTGACGTTCTGACCCTCCTGCCTCTACTTCCTAAATTGGCTCTACAGGTGTGCACAGCCGTGCCTGGTAAACCTGTATTATGATGCCGTTAGGACTCTGAGCCATTGTAACAATCTTAGCACAGGTGGAAAACCCCTAATCTGAAACATTCTGACATCCAAACCCCTGGAATATGAAGAACTTCTGTTTCCAGGCATTTCAGCTAAGGTGTACTCATTCACTTATGTACCTTATACTTTTTAAGAAAGCTGATGTCCTTCTTCTTAGGCTGCTAGGTAATCTGCCTTTATTTTTCTCTTGGGAAATAAATTTCTATTGTGTTTTCCTGTTAGTTGTCTCGTTCCACAAGGCCATGAGACTTGAGTCTTCGTGTGAGTCATTGTCTTGATTGGTACTCAGTGGGTCCTCGGGGGGTGACAAGTCCCATCTTCAGTTCTGTGAATGTCTTGAGTCATGTCTTAGTTTATCTGTCCTCCGTCTGTCTTATCTTCAGTATGAAATGCCTATTAGGTAGGTAGGGGGCCCCTTCAAAAGCCTGAGCCTAGGAAGCTCTCTGGCTCCCCACGCTGGCTGGGTTTGTGGAGTGAAGAGAGGCCCTCAGAGATAACGGACTAAAACATGGCACTGTTGCCAGCACAGTTAGGGGTCAGAGCCTGGGCCCCGCAGCCCTGCAGCCCCCACAGCCCTACCCCAGGCTCCACCCCTGTCCTCAAGGGGCCACCTGAACAGAGAAGTAATGCTGGGAAGCAGAGAGACGGGGAACAACTGAAAAGATCCAGTGACATCTCTCCCCTTCACCTTCAGGGTCCTGACATGAGGTTTAGGTTCAAGCAGAGGGCATAAGGAATGCCTCGGTGTGCAGTCCTGGTGAGACCCGTCACTGACAGTCTTCCTGTCAGGACTGTGAAATCTCGTGGGAGGCAAGCTCCTCTCTGACTGGCACCAGGCCTTGGCCTTCTCCTTCTCTTGGCAGGAGATTTCTGGGGAAACGCCATATCGTGGGAATCATTGTTGTACTAGTCTGGAGGCTGAACGAAGGGGCACAAGAGTCTCTTGAGTAATCTTCACCTCTACTTGGATGATTCCAGAGTCATTTCTTGATGAAGACAAAGCCAGTAAGCACAATCCAGAGATAAGAGTGAAGAGTGTCCTGGAAATCCCTCCCTCAGCAATACTGGGGTTGGAAATTGTTTTTTTTTTTTTTATCACAATAAACAGAAACAGGGAATTGAATCTTAGTTGGCTCTATTCAACATGCTGGGAGACCTGGGAAGCCTGGGGGAGACCCGCCTACCTATGTGTCTTCTCTTACTAGCCTGTTTATAGAGAACAGGGAACAGCGGTGTCTTAGGGTTTCTATTGCTGTGAATAGACACCGTGACCACAGCAACTCTTATACAGGAAACATTTAATTGGGCGTTGGCTTGCAGTTCAGAGATTCAGTCCATTACCGTCATGGCAGGAAACATGGTAGAGTACCGCTAGACATGGTACTGGAGGGGGGCTGAGAGTTCTGCGTCGGGATCTCCAGGCAGCAGGAAGGAAGATGAACCACTGGGCCTATGCTGAGCTTCTGGAACCTCAGTGACATGCTTCTTCCAACAAGGTGCTCACCTCCTAATGGTGTTACTCCCTATGAGCCCATGGGGGCCATTTTTCATTCAAACCACCATGTTCCACTCTCTGACCCCCATAGGTTTGTGGCCACATCATAAAGCCGAAATGATTCAGTCCAACTTCAAAAGTCCCCATAGTCTATCACAGTCTCAACCCTGTTTCGAAGTCTAACGTCCAAGGTCTCTTCTGAGACTCACTGTCTTAACTGTAACCTCCCGTAAGATCAAAACAGAAAAACCGATGACGTACTTCCATCTAACGGCACAGGTTAGACATTACTGTTCCAAAGGGAGGAAAAGTGTGCATAGTGAGGAAATATTCAAACCACAAGAGGCAATAAATAATTTTAGAGTTTAGTCTTGGCCCCCTGGCCAGGTGTTTGGCCTGTCTCTGAGATACCTTAGCAGGGGAGGGCTGGCCAAGGTCACCGAAGCTTGCATTTCTCCAGAACCAATTTGGACAACATTCAGATTGAAAGTTAACTCCTGAACAAACAAAACATTAGCAATGCATGCTTGCAAGCTGCTGACAGCGTACACTCACGGATCGCGTCCTAGAGAATGGGGTGCAAATGTGGTCTTGTAAGTTATTTTTCTAACTCAAAATGAAACATGAATGTACCCTATTTGTCCTCAGTAAAAAGATTAAATTGGAGCCACTTATGCCTGTTCCTATGGGAGACTTAGCACAGGTCAAGGCAGGGACACCTCTGAGCATGCACAAATCATGCCTTGCATGGGCAAAATGGTGGACAGGAACTTCTGGACAGAGAGTGTCAGGATAATGAGGCTGTAACAGACAAAGTGCGAGTCAGGCAGAAGAGTACGTCAGAATGGCTTGGCAATTTTGATGGCTTTGTTAGGGTTTTCTCTGCAGGGCCTTATCTGAAACAAAGGACAACTTGAAGGGACATTAATAGTCATTTAAAGCAGCAGGTGCACAGCCCTAAGATCTCTTACCTAGCAGTTAACAATTGTTTATTTGTTTGTTTATTTATTTATCGCAACAACTGTTTCTTGAATCGACCCTCTTCCAGAAATAATCACGAATGATAACCACCATTTGTACATATGAAAATAAAAGTCCTTCCACACTGCTCACGAAGGTGCTTTCCCCCCCACAGTAGGTCCGGAAAGCCATGGAGAAATTATGATGACGGATCTCGAAAAGAAAGACGAGACTCAGCTGGACCAGCAGAGGAACCAGCAACAAGTTTTGCCTGTCCACCTGAAGGCCAGCAATGAACTGTCTAGGATACAGTTGGTCCTAAGGCGAGGGCTCCTGCTCCTCGGAGTCATTGCAGTCTTGGTGGGGGGGATTTTAGTGAGAGTATACGTCAGAGTTGAGTGACGTGCAAGAACCAGAGATCAAGCCACACAGTTGCTCCCCGGTTTATGAGATTACATACTGAAAATATTACATCCAGACTGGGGGAATTGCTGTGGTAGACAAACACATGCTTAGTGTGTTCAGGGCCCTCTAACAAGTAAGCTCTCTTTCTCTCTTTCTCTCCCCCCACCTTCTCTTTTTCTCTGATACACACAGACCCACACAGAGAGAGAGACTGAGAGACTGAGAGTCACAGATACATACAACACAGACAGAAAATCACAGACACACGGCACATACACACAGAAACAGGGAGATGGAGAGTCACAGACAACAAAGAGAGAGAGTTGGAGAGTCTCTCTCTTTCACACACACACAGAGACTGAGAGTCACAGACACACAACACACACAGAGACAGAGATGGAGAATCACAGACACACAGCACACACACACATACACGCAGAGAGAGATGGAGAGTCTCTCTCACACACACAGAGACTGAGAGTCACAAATACATACCATACAGATGGAGAATCACAGACACACAAGACACATACACAGAGACAGAGAGATGGAAAGTCACAGACAACAGAGAGAGAGACAGAGAGATGGACAGTCTCTCTCACACACAGAAACAGAGTCACAGACACATGACACACAGAGACAGAGAGATGGAGAGTCTCCCTCACACATACACACATACACATGGAGAGAGAAAGGGGGACATGCCCTGTGAGTGGACAATGTATGTAATACACCTAACCTACCGAACACCAGTGTTGGACATACTGTACCAGCTAGAATGTTGATTTTTTTCACCCCTGGGGCTGCAGGACCACCTGGGTGGACTGTAGTACACTGTCACTGTCCCTCATCTCTAAAGGATGGTGTCACACACTGTGAACCCAGGGAAAGATCCCAGTTCAAAATACTCTCTGTTAAACGCGTGTCACTTTGCACCAATGTAAAGTTGAGCCCTTGGAAAGGGAAAGTCTGGGGCCACACGTGGCTTTGAATTCACAGACAATGCATAGACCTGGCAGCGGCCAGTCATTTGAGCGAACAGAATTCAGTCGTGCTCGTGGGTTTTATGAGCTGAGAATTCAAGATGTTTTTCTAGTAAAGACTAAGGTGAACACCATATTGTGGCCTGAGACAATATGGAGAAGATGGTGGTGAAATATTACTCCATCCACCACTGTAAAGTGTGGACTTTCTGTTTCTTCTGCCTATTGATGTCTAAGAAGCCTATGTTCAAACTCCTTCTATGTTCTTACCGTGTAACTTCTATTAAATACATTTTATGTCTCTGGGTTGTAGATTATTACTTTGTGAGCAAACATCATCAGAGCAAACTCAGATCTCCTGCCAGGGTGTAGTCAGGGCGGTCTGTGGAGCTGTAGAGCAGTGAAGACAATTCTTGGTGGTGGCTAGAGGATGAAGCTTTAACAAATTAGCCCAACTCTGTTAGCCTCTAAAGGGTTAAGTAAGTACACACTGATAACTCTGCAAACTTTCGAACATCAAAAAATAAACAAAATTAGGAAAGGCAACTATCTATGGTGAGTAAACCGGTTCAATTTATTATTTTATTTATTTATTTATTTATTTATTTGTTTATTTATTTATTTATTTATTTATTTATTTTTGGTGAATGGGGCTGGAACTCGGGTCCGCTATAGGCAAGCGTTCCTCACTGAGGTACTTACATCGGTTGTTGAATTTGGTTGGACCACCTAAAGCATCCCTCAGAGGTTTTGTTTGCGGGGGGGGGGGGGGGGGGGGGGGGGGGGGGGGGGGGGGGGGGGGGGGGGGGGGGGGGGGGGGGGGTTGTGGGGGTGGTAAATAGCCCTGGCTGATCTGGAACCAACTCTTATAGACAAGGCTGGGCTCGAAATCACGGAGATCCACCTGCCTGTCTCCCTGAGTGCTGGGATTAAAGGCGTGTGCTATCACCACCCTGCGAGATTCATTCTTGTTGGGTAAATAAGATTACATTTTCCAGCCACCCAGATCGAAGCTTGCCCTGCACGCTGCGTTCGGTGACAGTTGGACTTGGATGCGTCGCCCGCCCAGGGCGGGGTGGCACGTGAGGCGAGTCCCGCGCGGCTGCCCTGGCCCCGCAGTGGCCACTCCGCCCTCGGCTCCACGTGCCGGTTCCGCCTGCATCAGAACCTGCACCATGGAGCCCGCAGAGGACAGCTTGGGCACGGCCATCCGGCTTTCGGAGCCACCCGTCGTCCCGGTTGTCCCGCAGTGGCGCAGCCCCTGGTGCCTGCGGGGAGCGCTGTCCTCCGACGTGCGGCGGGAGGCGGCTGCTCTGGCGGCGCTCGCGGGCCCGGTGGTGAGTCGGACCCCGAGCTGCGGGCGCGGGGTGGCCCAGGAGGGCCGAGGGTGACCGCCTTTCTGCTCCTCGCAGTTCCTGGCGCAGCTGATGATCTTTCTCATCAGCATCGTCAGTTCCATCTTCTGCGGACACCTGGGCAAAGTCGAGCTGGACGCCGTGACACTCGCTGTTTCCGTAGGTGTTAATTTTGTTTGGGCTGATGACGTGGGTAAAGCCTCCGGAGTAAAGCTTTAACGTGTTTTTATTTGTTTGCTGGAGATGAACTCAGGGCTGTGTGTGCGCGCGCTCGGCACACCCCCCACCCCCAAGCTTCAGAATTAGAAGTGCAGGGACTGGGTCTGACCCACCAGTTACCATGATGATCTTCTGATTTGGGAAGAGAGTCTGAGCAGATCTCACAGGCACTGTGGAAGGAGTGTCCTAAGCAGAGGCTTGGTGCATTGCTACCCTAAAGGAACGGCACACCCTCCCCCTCCTTCTGAAACCAAACTACCAAAGCTATTAGTTACACGGTTCATTAAGATTCCACCATATCTTCCTTAGCATCGCACGTCCTTAGAAGCCTTTCTCCATCTGGTAAGGGAAGGGAGAGCTGCTTTGCTCACATTTGCTCTGCTCTTTCAGATGTCAGAAAAACTCCTGGTGATGGAAAACTGGGTCCTCCCCTATTTCAGAAAACGTTCCTTCTACCCCCCTAGGATGTTGGAATGCAACAATGGAGGCCTGCAGGTTCTCTGTGAGCTTCCATGGTAGAGGACCTGGCTATGAAGAGTCTCTGTAAAGGTCTATTCTGTATTGGCAGAACTAATGTCTTCCCTCCCTCCCTCCGTCAGTGTGTGTGTGTGTGTGTGTGTGTGTGTGTGTGTCCCCTGTGTCTTCTCCAGGGAAGATGAGTTTGGTCACTGCAAAGCACTGAACAATGTCAACAGTGTCCTGCTCACCTAGTGTGAACAGTGTTGACAGGGTGGCCTTTAGAGACCAGGTGTCTTCCCAGCCAGGAAGCTCCGTCCGTTTTGGTCATCCCATCCTGTGCTTTTCCTCTTATCCGGTCAGCCACCTCAATCCCTGCAGCCTCTCTTCTCTCCCACCCTTTGGTGTTTGGGGGTTGTGGCTTGACCCCTCTCACCTAACCTCACTGACCCCAACTCTTCTGCAGTCTCCTTCCAGTAGAAAAGAATGCTTGGCTGGGCAGTGATGGCACACGCCTTTAATCCCAGCACTCAGGAGGCAGAGGCAGGTGGATCTCTGTGGGTTCGAGACCAGCCTGGTCTACAAGAGCTAGTTCCAGGACAGAAACCAAAACCACAGAGAAACCCTGTCTCGAAAAACAAAACAAAACAAGAATGCTTGGCCTCCCATCTCTGGGCTCTCCTCAGCCCCTTGTCCTCCAGCCCTGTCAGGTCCTCACCCATCCTGCCTGCTCTTGACCCAGGGAGTCCTACCAGGACTCCTTAACCTTCGACAGCTCCAGAGGCCCTGCTGGGTTCCTGGCCCACCACTAAGCAGGCGGCTCACCCTCCTTCCTCTTTCCTGTCTTTTGGGCACCTGATCCAGCATGCACCTTTCACCATGCTCTGGAACCTTGCTTTCTCTTCCAAGCCCGTCTTCTGCTCATCCCCACTCTTGGCAGTAAACACATCCCGGGTTTTCTATGAACATATCCCACCACCTCTGCCTTCTCTCCCCCTACTCCCTTCGCCAGAGTCTGCACTCAGTCTTGCCTCCTGCAGTCAGCTTTCCCCTCTCCCACTGACTGCCAATTCACCTGTACTGGGCGGTTTTGTCTGTCAGCTTGACACCAGCTAGAGTCCTTAGAGAAAGGACCCTCAGCTGAGGAGATGCCTCCTTGAGATCCAGCTGTAGGGCATTTTCTCATTTAGTGATCAATGGGGGAGGGCCCAGCCCATGGTGGATGGGCTAATGGTTTTGGACTCTGTAAGAAGGTGGGCTGAGCAAACCCAGGGTAGCAAGCCAGTAAGCGGAGCCCCTCTGTGGTCTCTACATCAGCTCCTGCTTCTGGGATCCTGCCCTGTTTTGAGTTCCTGTCCTGCCTTTCCTCCCCGACTTGCTCTTTGGTCATGGTGTTCGGTGGCAGCAATAGCAACCCTAACTAAGGCATCGCTGGACTCTGCCCATGGTTGTCTGGAGAGTTCGCCTTTGTGTTCGCCGCCATGTCATCTCCCACATCTGGTCATCCTCCAGGCTGCCGCTCCTAGGAACTGCCCGCAGTGCTTCAGCACACGCTCGGCTTGACTACGGCCTCTGATAGTTGCCCTTTTCATTTCTCTGCTTCCCACTTTCTATTTCATTTAAATGAACTGTTCACTAATGCCACAGTGAGCAGTCGAACCCAGGACCTTGCACGTGCCAGGCAAGCACTCCACCACGGAGCTATAACCCCAGCCCTCTTCTTTCTGTTCTAAATGCCCTCCTTTGGTGTCTCTCAAGTCAGTGTCTCCATCCTTGACAAGGGCTTCCAGTTCTGTGGTGGTTTGCAAGGTGAACTGGCTGGAGACCAGAGGTGAAGCCAAACCAGAACTTGCTGCAGGTGCATCTCCCCAGTGATGCTGGGAGTTTTCTGTTCTGTCTTCTTAGTGAAAAGGATTAAACCCTGAGCCTTACACTTGCACTCTCACGCCCCTCACCTTACTTCCTCTCCATCCATCAGCTGCCTATGTTTCTTAGAGCCACCCCACCCCCAATTTCTTCTGCATCCCATATTACTCTTTTTCTGCCTCAGTCTTTCTGCCTCCCGAGGCCTGGAGGGTGTCCTGAGAGCCTTTCTGGTGTCCCCAGGAAGACTGAGGTCTTGGCTATGGTCACTAGAGCCTTGCATTCTTCTCTCCAAGGAACAGGTGCCTCATTTTTGTGAAGCTTGAATCCTGCCACAGGTCTGGCTCAACCAAATGTTTTGGAGTCCTGCAGCCCTGCTGTCCTGCCTGTGCTCACCCGGCTTCCCCTCTTGTCTCTTCCTGCCGCCCAGCCTCATCTGGCTGGACATTTCCATCCCCTGCTTTGGGGAGGCTTCCAAGCCTTGAAGTTTTGTGTCTGCATCGCATCATGAGGCTGTTTGTTATTTTCCTTGTTTCATTAAAATTATTTTAAGATGTATCTTTTGGGGGAAAGCAAACTAAAATAGTGTGTGTGTGTGTGTGTGTGTTGCTGTTGTTTTTGGCAATTTCCTTTCGCTGTTGAAATCTCTAGAGTTTTTGGGGGTAAAAACAACAGGAATAAGCGCAGCCCCCAGCGAGATGGGAGGCTTGGCCGTGGGAAGGCTGGTGTGTTCCGCAGGCAGGGCTTTCTGCAGATAAGGCCCCGAAGAGGGAGAGCCACTGCCAGCCCTCCGTAAATGGGTCAAGGAGATGCGTTCCTTTTAATGGATGCCAACTTGTAACTAACTGTTGGGAAGATGGGGGACTCGATGGCACCACGATCAGATATGTTAACTTTTATACATTTCGTTTTTGAGACAGGCTCTTGCTCAGTAACCCAGGTTGGCCTTGAACTCTCAATATTTTTTTTACCTCAGTCGGAATTACAGGCCTAGTAATTTTTGTCTCATCTTTTATTATAATGTTATCCATGGTAAGAGAGAGCTCTAACTCAGCTCAGTCTGGAAGAAACTTGAACAAACGTTAGCTAAAGAGGGGGACTCGCATTCTAAGCCACCAAAGTCAGTTAGTGTATAGCAGCAGCAGCAGCAGCAGCAACAGCAGCAGCAACAGCAGCAGCAACAAAACCAAACACAACAGAACAAAGACCCTCACATGTCTTTAGAAAAACAAAAATATTTATAAAGTGAATTACCTCCCCTTTGCTTTTCCTTGATTGGTTCGTAGTAGTATGTACCTTGCATCTGGGTCCTCGTTGTGCTACAAGCCCCCTGGGTTTCATGTCTGGTAGGATAATTTTAGGACACTCCGCATGTGGCCTGCTATTGACCTCGCGGGGCTACGGAGTGTAGATTCCAGCTGTCTTGGTCCATTACTACAATCTCAAAGTATTGGGCCTGTATAGAGAAAAGGTTTCTTTAGCTCACACTTCAGGACACTTAGGAGCACGGCACCAGCTTCTGCTGAGCTCTGGTGGGGGCCTCTTGGCTCCGTCATCACATGCAGACAGTGTCATGGCTCATGAGAGGAGCAAGCAGTCACACGGCAGGAAGCAAGAGCAATTCTGGTACCTGGCTGGCTCTCCTTACAATTCATTTTCCCAGGAGCAAATTAGGTACCAAGAGAACTTTATTTATTTTTGAGATGGTCTCATTGAAGCCCAACCTGACCTCAAACTTGCTATGTAGTAAAGGGTAGCCCTGAGCCTCTGCTCCTCCTGCCTCCACCTCTCCAGGGCGGGGGTTACAGGCACATGCCAGCATGCCCAGCTCATGAAGTGCTGGATTTTCACATTCTAGGATAACACTCTATGTAGTAAGGAGGCCGTTAGTTAGTTCCCAGCTGTTTAGCCCCAAAATAATCAAACAGAAACTGTATTATTTAAATCACTGCTTGGCTCATCAGCTCTAGTTTCTTATTGGCTAACTCTTACATCTCAATTTAACCCACTTTTATTAATCTGTGCATCACCATGAGGTTGCGGCCTTCCAGCAAAGTTTTAGCACGTCTGTCTCTGGTGGCAGCTCCATGGCTTCTCCCTGACTCTGCCTCCTTTCTCCCAGCATTCAGTTTAGTTTTCCTCACCTAGCTCTGTTCTAGAGGAACTATAGAGTAGCTCTATAGGCCCAAAGCAGTTTCTTTATTAAGCAGTGATATTCATAGCATGCAGAAGGGAATCAACTCTATCTACTGAGCTACATCTTCTGCCCCCTGTGAGAACTGTATTAGCCCCCTCTGAGGCTGGCATCCCAGTGACTTAATCATCCTCCATTAAATGTCATTTCTTGAAGGTCCCACTACCTCCCAACTACACCATACAAAGGACCAGACTTTCTGCACATATGCCACTGAGAACCACATTTCATTAGCCAAAACACTGGGTCTTGGTAAGCAAAGCAGTTAATTTACCCGAAGTTGACATGGGCTGCTACATGTGAGACCCAGGATGAAGAAGCGCACTGCACTTTCCCTCTCTTCTCTGCTGGCCTGAACAACAGCACTCTCAGCCCCACCCCTCAACCTAAGGGCTAATCTCTGGGTAGCGGGGAGAGGATGAGTTCTGCTTGAGAGGGCGGCATAAACCCAATCCTTACCAGACTACTGAAGCCTTAGGTCTGCAGTCAGACTTCCCAGCTTCGGGTCACACCAAGGCACCTAGTTTACTATATAGTAAATATTTAGTAAGTTTTCTGTCGCCCAGGCTACACCTGAAATGGGGAACTATAACGCTGTGTACATGTGACTCAGGACAATGCCTGGCACGCAGTATATGTTCAATAAACACTGGGTGTTCTCTGTGTGTGTGCACGTGTTTGCAGGTGCAGCCCCCCTGCATGTGCATTCGGAGTCCCGAGGAGAAGGTGGGTGTCCTGCTCGCCCCCTCTCCCCTACTCTTTTGAGGCAGAGTCTCTTACCAAGACCGGAGCAGCATTTCAGCTGGGCTGGAGGGTGGGTGAGCTCCAGGGTCTGCTTGTCTCTCTCCATAGCACCCCCGGCCTCACACACCAAGTCCTGGAGCTGCACAGGCATGCAGCTTTTACAGGGGTTCCAGGGATCCAGACCCAGGTTCTCATCTCGCATAGCAAGCACTACCACCACTGAGCTCTCTGCCAAGTCTGGATTTTCTTTCTTCTGTGTGTGTGTGCATGCGTCAACACCCTAACCCTGTTGCTTTTGCATGCATATCCTCTGGCGATGAGATACATGGGCTTAGACAATAGAAAATCTTTCTGTTTAGTTTTTAGTTATTTAAGGTGGGCTTGGCTCTGGTACTGAGACTGGTCTTGAGCTCCTTGGCCTCCAGTGATTTTTCTGCCTCCATCCTTCGAGGTGTGGGGACCACAGGACACGCCACGGTGCCTGGCTTTACTTTCCTAAGACAGAAGCTCTTACATGCTAAATTAAGAAAATCTAGGCTTGCTGGGTACAGTGATGCTCACCCTTAATCCCAACACTTGTTTGTAAGAGGCAGGAGGATCTCTGTGAGTCTGAGGCTAGCCTGGTCTACAGAGCAAGTTCAAGCCAGCCAGGGCTACAAAGAGAACCCCTGTCTCAAAAAGACAGCAAAAATAGTCTTTAAGCTCCCCTGGTTGGCCTAGGGTGGTTGTGGCCCTTGGCTAGAAGAGGCATTTTTGTTTGATAAGCCTCAAGGATCCGTGTGGCCATCTGGACCCCAGGAGCCTGGGCATTCACGTGGGCATGCCTGCTCTTTGGAAATGAGAGGCTGAACTGGGTGCAGTGGCTCAGGCCTTTAATCCCAGCACTTGGGAGGCAGCAGCAGGCGGATCCCTGTGAGTTCCAGATCAACTTGATCTATGTAGTGAACTCCAGGACAGCGGGAGTTACATAGCGAGACCCTAAGGGTGGTGGGGTATGGGGGACAACAGCAACAACAAAAAAGCAAAAACAAAAACCAACTAAGTAAAAAAAGGCTACACAAGGTAGATGGCATATGCCTTTAATTCCAACACTGAGGAGACAGAGGCAAGTGGATCTCTGTGGGTTCAAGGGCAGCCTGGTCTACACGGAGAGTTCCAGGACAGCCAGGGCTAAATAAGGAGACCTTGGCTCATAAAACCAAAAGGAGCTGCTGGGGCCCTTGGCTCTCTGCAGCTGCTGCCTGCTGCACTCGGCTGCTTCTTTCCCTGCAGGTTGTGAATGTCACCGGGATTTCAGTCGGAACTGGCTTGGCCTCAGCTTGTGACACTTTGATGTCCCAGGTGAGAACCTCGTTGCTGCCTAGGGAACCGCACACTGGGATTTGGCAGCCCTTTATGTATGGACTGTACAGTTAGATTTACTAAATCATGTGACCAACAGCTAACTCAGCTGTTCTCAGGAGGCTTCATTTGTGACTTGTGCTAGGGGACAAGAAGGCTGCAGCTCAGGCTGATGGCAGAGCAGTGAGTGGGCTTTGCGAGGTGGCGACAAGGGGAGCACAGTGAGAAGCTAAACAGACAGGAACAGGACCTGGGTGGCACCAGGTTCCTTCAGGTGTTTTTTTTTTTTTTTTTTTTTTTTTTTTTTTTTTGTTTTTGTTGGGTTTTTTTTTGGGGGGGACAGGGTTTCTCTGTGGTTTTGGAGCCTGTCCTGGAACTAAAGGCGTGCGCCACCACCGCCCAGCTCATCTGAACCTCTTTTACTGCANTTTTTTTTTTTTTTTTTTTTGTTATTGTTGGGTTTTTGTTTGTTTGTTTGAGACTGGATTTCTCTGTGTAACAGCCCTGACTGTCCTGGAATTTCCTCTTGTAGGCCAAGCTGGCCTCGAACTCACAGAGATACGCTTGCCACTGCCTCCCGAGTACTGGGATTAAAGGCATGTGCCACCACTGCCCAACTCAGGTGATTTTTTTTTTATCCAACAGTTGAAAGCAGAGAAACTTATTAGCCTGACATATGAGGCTGGGACCTCTGTTTTGGGGGAAAACAGTCTTTTTGGTATCTTTTTGCTTCTTTAAAGTTTCAGTTTTCGTGTCATTTAGCAAAGGGACTCCAGTTTTTGGTTGGGTTTGGTCTGGTCCTGGGGCAGGTCAGTGGTTCCTATTGTGTTTGGCAGATAGTTCTGCTCCCCCAAATCTTCACAGGGGTCATGAGTTCCACTGTAAGCTTCTTAGAAGACCTGGTGGCACACGCCTTTAATACCAACAGTCGGGAGGCAGAGGCAGGCGGATCTCTGTGAGTTCAAGGCCAGCCTGGTCTACAAGAGCTAGTTCTAGGACAGGCTCCAAAACTACAGAGAAACCCTGTCTCAAAAAACCAAAAAAGAAAACAAAAGGGGAGTGCCTTTGCACTCCAGGTCCTCCCCCAGCACTGGGCTCCATCCCCAACACTGCCCTTTCAGTCACTGCTCCTCCCACTGGGCTTAGCCTTTGCTGGGTCTCCTTGGGGCTTCTTCAATAAAATCGTCAAGTGAACACAAAGCCACCCTTAACTTTTGGGTGACCTCAGTGCAGTGGGTGTTTTTACTTTCTCTGCACCCCTGTTCTGTGCCTGTCTCCTTCTCAAAGCTTCATTCTGCTCCTCCATGTTCCTTGTGAACAGCCCCAGTTCCCAGAGCAGGGGACAGTTGTCCTAGGGCACATACAAAGCCACATACAGTGGCGGTTGGCTGTCTGGGACCTGGCAGCTGTCCCCTGCATCTCCCCCATCACCTTCCTCCTGCCCGGTCCCTTGGGCAGTGCTGCCGGGAACATGGCTGTCAGAGCTGCTGGACCTGCTGGAAGTGGGAGGCCGAGGTCCCCACGTTCGCTGAAACATTGTTTTTCCAAGTCCTTTGGAGGCAGGAACCTGAGGCGCGTGGGGGTCATACTCCAAAGGGGCATCCTCATCTTGTTGCTCTGCTGCTTCCCCTGCTGGGCCATCTTCCTCAACACGGAGCACCTGCTCCTGCTCCTGAGGCAGGACCCGGAAGTTGCCAGGTGAGCACTGACTCAGAGTCCCTGGTCAGCAGGAAGTGGCCGACATTCTCAGCTCATTCGCTGGTCGTGAGCACTTGAAACCAGAAGCTGTGGCTGACCACAGAGTAACACACAGGGCCAAGGCCTCACACACTGGTGCACTGGGCGGTCTCGTTCATGTCCACACAGTTTTCTTCCATAGGGAGTTCAACACACAGCTGTCCTCACTGTTGTGTTTAGGGTTGGGTTTTATAAAATTTAACCGTCTAGTGGGTTGGCTGGGCTTAGTTCTTTCCAAAGATTTCTGCGTCACATTGTGCTCAACTTGTAACAAGTTTTCCTGCTAGGTCATCCCCCCCCCCCTCAACCTTCTCCCCATTGAAAAGTCTCTGCCGCCCCTCCCCCAACTTAATGACCCACTCTGCAGCCTTTGGACACTGCTTTGACCTGGTGTCTTCCCAACAAGTGTTTAGTTTTAATTTTTAGAAGATACCCCAGCTGGACCCGAAGGTAGGGTGACCAGAAACCACTTCACTGTTGCCTGAAAACTGTCTTCTTGTTCCAGGCTAGCCCAGGTTTACGTGATGATTTTCATCCCTGCTCTTCCTGTAAGTTTCACAGCTGCTGTGCTTCTTTATTAGTGTGTAATCATAGAAGTACTAATAACAATAATATTAAGTGATGAGTTCCACGGGGACATTTCCATACATGTGCACAATGTACTTTGATCATACTCATTTTCCTTTTCCCTTCTTCTACCTTGTCCTGGTTCCCGTGATCCTTTTAGCACCCCCTGTTCTAAACCCCCCCCCCCGTCTCAAGTCACATATGAGAGAACGTATGTAATAACTGTTCCAACTGCCTTCCTTTGAAGAGGGAGTGAAGTGTCCTGCTGATGCCATCAAAAAGTAGCCATGGAACTCCTGGACAGAGCAGCGCCATCTGTGACCTGCATTCAGAAGGCTGAGGTGGACGGATAGAACATTTTGAGCCAGCCTGAGCTACATAGAAGACAGTTTTTAAAAAGAGGACCCATGGCATAAGGACTCAGCAACAGCACTGTGACAAATAAGAGGGATTGGAAGGTGTGAGAAACCACACCCTGAGCTGCTTTATAGCTCCCCAACACCTGAGTAGCCCTGACCCAGCCGGGGCTCCTCATCATGGCATATGTGTGGACAATCCTGGGCAGCCTGGCGCTCAGATCCCTGTACCTGGTATCCCTGAGGATCATGCTCACACTAGGGCACTGGGACTGAGCTTCCCGTCTTCTGGGGGCCCAGCCTGGTTTCATAGCTGCAGCTGGGAGGATACTTGCCAAAGATGGCTACAGGCCGTTGCTTCTGCCTCACCCCTTCTTCAGGCAGTCAAGGCTGGGGCAGTTGCTTCAGCCACTTAGAATCCACTCCTCTCTGCTCTTCAGAAGTGAATCTTTCAGTCACTCATTCCGGTATTTGTTTAGGGTAAATCTGGTGTTCTGGATTTTGACGTCTAAGAATCAGAAAGAGAATATTCTAAACAAACAAACAAACAAACAAACAAACAAAAAACAGAGTAGGGCTGGAGAGATGGCTCAGTGTGCTTTTTCAGAGGTCCTAAGTTCAATTCCCAGCAACCACATGGTGGCTCACAATTATCTGTAATGAGGTCTGGTGCCCTCTTCTGGCCTGCAGGCGCACGTGCAGACAGAACACTGTATGCATAACAAGTAAATAAATCTTAACCCACTGCCCCCCCCCCCAGACAGCAATGGCATAGAAGACCCAGAAATAATCCCGTGCAAAGCCTTTCAGTCCTTGTCAAGGGTGTCAGAACCCACACTGGAGGAAGGGTGGCCTCTCTGGTGAGTGGTCTGAGAAAGGCAACTGTCCACGTGTAGAGGAATCAAACGGATCCATATCTCACCCAGCACTGAAATCAGTTCGGGAACTGAGTGCAGGAGGAAGACACTGCGAGCCAGCACAGGCAAGGGCTCTCTAAAAAGGCGGACAACAGCAAAGGAAAGAATCCCAAGGCTTAACAATCGGGGCAACATGGAATTCAAAAGCCTCCAAACAGCAGCAGAAATGTCATCAGAGGCAGCGCACAGACGGGGAGCAAGTCCTTGCCAATCGCACATCCCACGTGAGATTAATGTTTAGAATATACAAAGAACACCAACATTCAAATATCTCCCACATCAAAATGGACTAATGGACTGAATAAAAGAAGAAATAAAAGTAGTCAATATTTTTAGCTATCAGAGAAATACAAATTGAAACTCCCTTGGCATTTCGTGTGAGCCCAGCGAGACTAGATCTCATCAGGAAAACAATGACAACAAATGCTGGTGAGGATGTGGGAGCATAAATTGGCCTGGTTGCCATGGAGATCAATAGGGAAGCTCCTCCAAAGCTAAAACTGTATTTACTCCAAGATCCCACTGTACCACTGTGGCTGTATAACTGAAGGACACCAGCATGCAACAGGCATGCTTGTATATCTTTATTTCATTTCTGCCAAGATATGAAACTAGCCTGAATTTCCATCAGCAGATGAGTGGATAAAAAGGTATACATGTACACAGTGGAATTTCATTTAGCTATGAAGAAAAATGAAATTATAGGACAGAGGAGATGAGTGCTTGCTGCTAATCCTGATCTGAGTGCAATCCCCAGAGACCCACAGGGTGGAAGAGAACCAGCTCCTGCCAGGTGTTCTCGGATCTCTACCCGTGTGCTCTGGCACAAGCATGCACACACACACACACACACACACACACACACACAAATAAGACAGATAAATATAAAAAGGAAATGAAAATGAATAGAACTGGAGACCATTTATTAAGTGAAGTAAGCCACCAGACTCAGAGAAACAAATATCACATCTTTTCTCTCTTTTGCAGGATGTAGATTTACAGTTGTGTCTGTGTGTGTATATATATGTGTATATATGCGTGTGTGTGTGAGAGACACAGAGGTAGAAAGGGCACCATGAGAGGGAGGAGGGCAAATGGAGGTGGAATGCATACCAACAAGACAGAAGGTAAAGTTGTGGGAGGAAGGGGAGCAGGGCTGGGAGGATAGTGACAGATGATGGAGTAAGAACGAAGTGCATTGATATGTATCGGGAATGCCAAGTGAAGCCCATTCTCTTTTTGGACAGCATACAGGCCAAAATTTTGATAAAAAAAATTCAGAACTTGACATGTGTGAAAATATTGTAATGAATTCCATTGTTGTGTAAAACATTCAAAAGAAACTGAGCTGGGGCATAACCTTGTGGCAGACATTTTGCCGACTGCAAAGTCCTGGGTTTGATCCACAGAAATGTCAGAACAACAGCAAAACCAGAAGGAAAGTAAGCTCTCCTGTTTTCTGTTTCATCTTCTAGGCGGCGTTCCTATTCCAGTTGCAGACACGGTATTTACAGAGTCAGGTATTCTTTTGTATTTTTACTGCACACTACTGTGGAAAATTTGGAGTCAATGTTCTAAAGGGATTTTCTGCAGTAATTTGCACCTCGTTTCTCTTTACTCATTTCTGATACATTCACGTACTTGGGCAGCATGAGCCCTTGGGGTTTCACGTACTGAGAAGATGGCCGCCTTGTGGACTCATCTGTTTTGATTCCTCTTAGTGTTTCCTCGGTCCCTCTGCGGGCTTCACTCCTAACCCCTACTCTTGCGGCTGACTGGTGGCTTTGCATCTGACCTGGGGACCTGGCCCCAGTTTTGATACTGACTGGGAGGATCTAGGGTTTCTACAGCGACACTTGGAAGTGTGGTTAGAACACTGTGTGCTGCACCCAGGGCAGAAGGGAAACGGAAGGAGGAGAGAGCCAGAAGTGGGTGGGCAGAAACTGGTTCCCACTTTAGTTAGTGGCCTGTCCCTTGCTACCTCCATACAGCTTACTAGCCTTTAACTATAAAGGCCTCTTCCCTAAGCCAGAGGACGCTGCTCTGCTTGGACAGCCATCAATTCTGTTTGATTGCTGGGAGACGTTTAACGTGAAGAAAGGGTTTATTTGAGGACAGAAGCATAGATGGCATAAACAATAGGAATGTGCGTTGTCAGGCACGGTGCTTTCACGTCTTTAATTCCAACACTAGGTGTGCTCTGTGAGTTCGAGGCCAGCCTGGTCTTCATACAGAGTAGCCTAGAGGGACGGACATTTCCCCCCACACTTGGTTTGAAGCAAGTATTTCTGGGGGCTGTGCATGTGAGATTCTTGAGCACAGGTCTGGGCCCCAACCTCCCAAAGCCTGTGTGTTCTTCCCGAAACCACACTGCTTTCCTTGTTGCTGTGAAGAAACTGGATGGGTTTTTGCAAACAGCAACCACAGGCTTCATCAAGGGAGGGGACTCATTTGACTGTTGCCATTCCTGGCTTTTCTACTAGCCTTGTATGACTTCACTGCCACCTTTTAACTATGAGTTCGCTTGACAGCCTAGCCAACTCGCTTTTGAAAATAGTAATGTTTTCCTATTTGTGTGAGAATTTTAGGGCATCATTATGCCCCAAATTATCGTTGGGGTCGCAGCAAATGTTGTCAACGTGGGAATGAACGCCTTCTTGCTGTTCGCCTTGGACCTCGGAGTGGTGTGAGTGAACCCATTCATTCAACAAAGACTGCCGCATGTCCTAGGGCTGGGGATGGGCCAGTGAAGCGGGGAATGTGGACAGGTAAGCAGGCACCTAGCAGTCTGGGCTCCGGTGCTCTGCATGACAGGCAGGCTGGTGAGAGCTCACCCTTGGGCCCACAGGGCAGCAGCTAGCTCGCGTTGCTGGGATAGCAGGGAGCCTTGGACAGGATCTGGAGGCTTCTGTGGTTGGAGCGGTATTAGTCCAGCCAGCAAGCTGCTGCCACCTGGAGGCTGAGGTGGGCGACAGGCAGAGGCCAGAAGGGCTTCTCTCAGGGCCTCTGAATTTTAAGTGGCTGAGCCAAATTCCTTCTTGAAGCTTGAAGCGATGAGGGCCCCATAAAGAAATAAAGAAGTTAAGGGTACTCCAATAGTGTCCCCCTGGCCCCACCTCACACCAGAGGATGCTCTACCGCCCTAGTCCAGAGCTAACCTGCATATGTGGCAAGAGAGTCACCCCAGCAAATGGAGACTGAGCTCCACAATTCGGGCATGCTTCAGGGCACTATGTTCTTTGGCTAGTGGGTCATGACTGTTACCCATATATATATGTAACAACAATTAAAGAAAAAGAGACCATAAATTTGAAAGAGATCAGGGAGTGGGTGGAGGAAGGCAAGGTAAGGGTAGGAAACTATATATTATATATAAAAGAAGTTAATATGTTAGGAATTAAAGAGAAAAAATAAAAGAGTATAAAATATGAGTTATGTCAACTGCTGAATATCTTCGCTGTGATTGATTCGTGGTTTCCATTCACATGTTAATGTGGGCTTTGAATATCAAAGAAACCATGGCAGCCCTCACTAAAGAGGGCTGGGCAGGTATGCAGTTCAGGGGGAAGAGCTTGCCTAGCATGTACAAGACCTGGTTCCCATGCTTTCTCCCTCATGTAAGAGAAGGAGGTTGTATCAGTCAGTTTCCTGGAAGAAGGAGGAGGACGGGAGGAGGAGGGGAGGAGTAGGAAGAAGAAAAAAAAGGAGAGGGAGGGAAAGAGAGAACAGGTACATACTAATGAAAGAGGACTTCCGGAATGGACTTATATGGTAAGAGCTGGGAGTCTAACAATGGCCATTTACACATTGAAGAGGCAAGAAGTTAGAGGCCTCAGCTGTCCCAAGCTGGCACTGAAGGCCTGGAAGCTCCTGTAGAGTCTGTGGTAGCGCGCCCAGGTTGAAAGTCAGAGGAAGCCTGTCATAGTGGGGGTTTCTGTGGCTGAGATGAAACACCGTGACCAAAGCAGCCTGGAGAGAAAGGGCTTCTTTTGCTTACGCCTTGACATCACGTCACGGAGGAAAGTCAGAGTCAGAGCTATGCAGAGGCTGCAGAGAGCACTGCTTATGGTTGGTTCAGCCTGCTGTCTTATACCACCCGGTATGTGGCCACTTGCCCAGGGGTGGCACTGTCCACAGTGAGCTGGCCCCTCAGACACCAGCCACTAATCAAGGCCACTTCCCACAGATTGTTTACAGGACAGTCTTGGGGGCATTTTCTCGCCAAAGAGTCCCTCTTCTCAGATGTGTCTCCGTGTTAAGTTGACAAAAGTCAATGTCAGTGGGTGGTAACGACCAATAAACACTTTCACCTCAAAGGAAAGGGGCTTGCAGATGCTGGAATGTTCCTTCCCCTGACTTCTTTGTTCTGGATCACCAGCTTGCTGGGTGGTGTGGCCCACATTTGGGGTGGGCCTCCCCTCAGTTCCTGCCTCCTATGTTCATCTCTAGGCATGCCCCACAGACAGATAGAAGTGTTTTTTAAAAAACTATTTTTAGACATCTCTTAATACAGCTAAGTTGACAACCAACGACAACTGTCATCCAGGCATTGATCAGAGCATAGAGAGGGCCCATCAGGGAAGGGGAGGACCAGTGGCCCAGGATCCCCTGTGAAGGGTACCTGAGAGGCAGAGTCTTAGACTTTTCCTAAAGAGATATGCCCAGGATGGTTGGAAAAGGAGGAGCGAATACAGGGGTGGGTTAATAACGACCAAGTGTGGAGCGCAGACCAGAGCATGAGAAGGGAAAGTAATCAAGACGGCTGAGAACAGCACTGCGCAGGCCCAGCATGTGCATGGGGTGGGGGACGGCTCCCACTGATGATGCCCAGTGCTCTGTTGACAGAAAACAAACCCCCTCTAATCCTGTGCAATAAAACCATGGCTCGCATGAGCCCTTGAGTAGAGGAGCTAGATGGCTCGGCCTGTTTGAACTAGTCGCCATCTAAGAAATGCTTAGTTGGGGTTGGTTAAGGTTGGTGCCTTGTGGGATGGCAATACAGCTCAAGCCCTTTGGTGTCCATCTCCGTCTCCGTGGAGTCAAACAAGCACATCACACATGGGTTCAGCCACCACACAAAGGAAGCCGGCACAGACACTGCAAGCTCGCTGCCAGCCAAAGCTTGTCAGAGGCAGACTGTGGGCTTGTATTTGGAAGGACACACTTGAGCTAACCCTCACCTTTTCTCCTGCAGAGGGTCAGCCTGGGCCAACACCACCTCCCAGTTTTTCCTGTCTGCCCTGCTTTTCCTCTACGTGTGGTGGAAGAGGATCCACGTTCACACCTGGGGAGGTATGTGACCCTGCTCAATGGAGGTTCCCAGGCATAGCTCTGACTTTTGAATTTCTTTCCCTCGTAGAAGTTGGTCTTTTATTTTTATCTTCTAGGAAATCTCAAAACATAGAATACATTTGTTACTGAAAATGCAGAAGTTACTAGGGACAGTGTGACTTTGTGTTTGTGTGGTTACCAAAATAACCTTTTGTTTATAGAACATGGTGGTAGATACTCGATTTTAAGGTGCATTTTAAATATAAAAATATTATATTTTTAATATTTAATGAATTAAAACTACTAACATGAGATCCTGTTTCTGGAAAAGCATGCTATTTAACTGAAGGGCAGTTAGATTAGTGTCGTATCAACTTAAGAGAACAGACTGTTCTCTGACCAGCCAGGACCACTCACAGCTAACTGAGGAACCCAGAACCCTTGAGTAGACACCCACAGGCTTAACTGATTGTTTGGCTTTCACAGCTGACACAGGTAAGCCAAAGTTGAGAGAAGGCCTCAGTATTGCTCTTCAGCCTCTGCAGCTGAACATAAGGACCCCTTCCTCTTGCCTGGTCACAGATCCTAATCAGTTCTGACTGTTTTCCAAGTCAAAATGATCTTTTTTTTTTTTTAAAAAACAGCTTCACTGAAAGTGTAATTTATATACTGTAAAATTGACTCATTTGGCATTATTTTCAGTGGTGTATAGAGTTATGCTCATTAATACAGCCTAGTTTTAAAACATTTCCATAACAGAGCTGATTCCTCTTGACAGTTTGAAGTTCATTTTTGCCCACCCTCAGTCCGAGTAGCTGTCAATCTGCTCTTAGTCTCTAGGTTGGCCTTTTCTGCATGATTTTAGATGTTTTCTCATCGATTTCTATGAGTTATCTGGTTATGGCACAGATCAGTAACTGCCAACAATTAAACACTGTGCCCTTAATAAATATATTAGTTACTTTCTCAGTGACATGATGAAATACTTGACAAGAAGCAACTTATTGTAGGAGGAATTGGCTTTAGCCAATAATTGAGAGGAGACAGTCTATCATGGTGGGGAGGTGATGGCAGCAGTGAGAGGCGGCTGGTCACATCGCATGTACATGTGTGGGAGTGTGAGGCGGCTGGTCACGTTGCATGTGCATGTGCAGCTATGTGAGGCGGCTGGTCACATTGCATGTGCAGCTATGTGAGGCGGCTGGTCACATTGCATGTGCAGCTATGTGAGGTGGCTGGTCACATTGCATGTGCAGTCAGGATGCGGAAAGAGATAAATGTGGTGCTTCACTGGACAGGCACATTCTGTCTTTGTGACTAGGATGTGATCTGTAGGAAGCAGAGAGCATTTGAGCACCTGGTTCCCCAGTACCTTTCCATCCAACGGCTCCAACCCCCAGTGATGATTCTCCACTGAACCAGTTATTGCACTGAGTCTCAAACGCTCTTAGGCTCTTGTTGTGCATATTTGTGCCAACTATGATGCATTCAGAAATAAGTTGAAGGAAAAAGGGACCAGGTAAGCCTAGGTGAGCTGTTAAAGGATTACGTAAGTGGCGTGAATAATTAGAATCCCAGAGTAGGTGTTTCAGAATTAGTGCCCAAAGGAAAATTATGCAAACCACACTCCTCACCATAGTGTATCCAGCTGCCAGTTCTTACCTCTGTCCTGTATGACACACCTTGGTTTCCTCTCTCCTGAGCCTTATATGGTGTGTGTGTGTGTGCGCGTGCGTGCGCGTGTATGTGTGTGTGTGTGTGTGTGTGTGTGTGTGTGCATACGCTATGAATACATGTGCAGAGGCCAGAGAAGGACGTTAGGGGTCCTGCTCCACCACTCTTTGAGGCAGGGTCTGTCATTGTACCTGCAGCCAGGTGGGCGGCTAGCCAGACCCACAGCCTTCCCACTCTGCCTCTCACAGCACAATGTCACAGCTATGTGCAGCCACACCTGTCTAGCTGGGGACTCAAGCTCAGGTCCTTGTGCTTGCACACCAGGCGCACTTACATATCAAGCCTCCTCCCCATCTCCTAATGATAATTCCAATGCCTTGTATCGTATTTAGCTTCTGATTCATTGCTTTTTAATTTCAACAATTATGTTTTAATTTTTAACATTTGTTTGGTTCTTTTGTATATATGCCCATCTTTATTATAAAAGTTCTTGACTTTGAGTATTGTTTTAGATTTTTATTTTTTATAATTTATTTTATTTTACATACGTTGGTGTTCTGCCTGCGTGTATGACTGTGTAAGAGTGTCAGATCTTGGAGTCATAGACAGTTGTGAGCAGCTATGTGTGTGTGTGTTTGTCTGTCTTTCTTTCTCTGTGTGTGTGTCTGTCTCTCTTGCTCTGTGTGTGTGTCTGTCTCTCTCCCTCTCTGTGTATAAAATCTCTCTACTTTCCTGACTTTTAGGATTTTTACTGAGAAGTCCAATGTTATTCTGTTAGGATTGCCTTTGCAAGGTGACTTTTTTTTCTTACAGACTTTAAGATTTCTTTATTTTGTAGTCTTAGCAATTCCACTGTAAAGTGTGGAAGGGTTCTTCTCAGGTATGTTCGTTTGGAGTTCTAAATGTATCTTGTTCTTGAATGGCTGCCTCTTTGCTTACATTTAGGACATCTTCTACTGTAACTTTATTGAATATTTATTGTGCCTTTTTTTTCTGTGTTTCATGTGTTTGTATGTGGTGTGTGTGTGTGTGTGTGTGTGTGTGTGTGTGTGTGTGCATGTATTTGTACTCAGATGTGCTTGGGCACAGTGTGTAAGTGTTTGTGAAGCTCAAGGTTGACGCTGAGAATTTTATTCCATCTTTCAACCACTTGGAGAGAAAAGGGTTTTTTCAGCTTATGCTTTGACATCATAGTTCATCATTAAGGAAGTCAGGACAGGAACTCAAACAGGGCAGGGACCTGGAGGCAGGAGCAGATGCAGAGGCCATAGAGGAATGCTGCTTACTGACTTGTCCTTTATAGCTTGTTCAGCCTGCTTTCTTACAGAACCCAGGACCACTGACCCAGGGATGGCACCACCCGTTATGGGCCGGGCCTTCCTCCATCTATCACTGATTAAGAAAATGCCTACTTACAACCAGAGCTTCTGGAGGTTTTTTTTTTTTTTTTTTTTTTTTTTTTTTTTTTTTTTTTTTTTTTTTGGTTTTTCGAGACAGGGTTTCTCTGTGGTTTTGGAGCCTGTCCTGGAACTAGCTCTTGTAGACCTGGCTGGTCTCAAACTCACAGAGATCCGCCTGCCTCTGCCTCCCGAGTGCTGGGATTAAAGGCGTGCGCCACCACCGCCCGGCCTGGAGGTATTTTCTTAACTGAGGTTCCCTCCTCTGAGATGACTAGCTTGTGCCAAGATGACAATGGGCCGTGGTGTAATGCTGGTGTGAACAGGGACATACAAACTGTTCTTCTGCACCCGTTATTCTTCTGAGTCCCATTGAACTTTTGGTTCTATACCCAGAGGCAAAATGGCTGAATCATGCAGTTATTCCAGCCTTGGTTTCGAGAGGAGTCTACCTTTTTTATGTTCTTAGTAACAGTATACATGGCTTTCCATATTTGTTAGTTTCTACTTTGTTGTGGGTGAAGGGTGCTGTTGATAGCCTAATGGTTAGTGCCAGCTGATCTCTCACTGTGGGTGTTTGCTTATGTATTTGGTTTTGAAAACAGCTTCTCACATCTGCCAGTTTAGTTCCTTCCTTCTCAAGCTGCGGTCTTCTCTGACACCCTTGTATCCTGCTGGGGAACAGGCACCCCTGTCTCCGGCTCTGTGTGATGGCCGTTGTACAGCACATGTCTGCTTTCTCACCTGTTTTCCAGGTTGGACGAGGGAGTGTTTCCAGGAGTGGAGTTCCTACACCCGCCTGGCCATCCCCAGTATGTTCATGGTGTGCATCGAGTGGTGGACCTTCGAGATTGGGACCTTCCTTGCAGGTCTATCCACACCCAGGGGAACCTGCACACAGCCTGGGCAGTCCCAGTCCACACCCAGGGGAAGCCTGCACACAGCCTGGGCGGTCTCAATCCACACCCAGGGGAACCTGCTCACAGCTTGGGAAGTTACAATCCAGAATTTCTCAGAAATGAAAGCTCTGCTCCTAGTCTCTGGCATTTTGTAGGGTACGTGTCGGGGCTCGCGCTGCAGGCATGAGCCCTGAGCCAGCTGTAAGCACATGCAGTGGCCTGGCTTTCCCTCTGCTCCGTCCCCCTGTGTTTTGTGAACAAGAAAGGGGTGGCTCATGGAACGGGAGGACAAACTCCCCCACTCAGGTGTCCTGATCATCTGATCACCTTGCTGACTTTGACAGGCTTCCTTCCAGCTGAGCGTGGCTCTGTGTTAGCTATGATCTGCGCTTCTGCTGGAGCTATAATTATTTTGGTCTTATTTCTGGTAATGTTTATAGTTCAGACAGTAGCAGTGACGTTCTGTGGATGCTGCTTGCTTCAGTTGTCCCCAAAGCTGGTCATGCTGTCCTGCCTCCTTTCTCCCAGTGTGACTCCTGACACCTGCATCCCCAGGAGCATCATCCTACATCCCCAGGGTGTCTTCTGTGATGGAGCCGGGGTTTGTAGAGTGACCACATCAGTCTTCATGCCTGAGGTCTTGGCAGCTTGCCAAGAAGAGATGGCTAAGATTTTTGTATCTGGGTTATTCTTCTTAACTGGCTGGACTTCTCTGAAATGAAAGTATAGGACAGAAACTGGGGACACAGTACAGTTGCATCCTTGTAACACACATACACCTATGTATATATGTATAAAAATATATGTGTTCTAGTTTCATAAAGAAAATGGTTCCTCCGGTCTACTATTTGACTTGTATTATCTGCTGTTTCAGGCCTTGTTAATGTGACGGAACTGGGGGCCCAGGCTGTCATCTATGAACTGGCTTCTGTTGCCTACATGGTAAGAACATGGGTGACACTTTGCACTGTCCTTGCATTTAACAGATGTGGGTCGGTGGGAGGGAGGGAGGGAGGGAGGGAGGGAGGGAGGGAGGGTGTTCTCTTAGGCCATCCTGGCAAAGGGTTTATTAGCCATTTTGCATATATTTAAAAAAATTGTAATGGTGAGGGCAGAATGTAGGGCAGTTGAGAGTATTTATCATACTGGAAGCTCTGGACTCAATTGCCAGTGTCACACGCACAAACCCACACCCGTAATCACAGGGAGATAAGGAGTTCAAGGTCATCTTCTGCTACATAGTTGAGACCTCATCTCAACAAGTAAATAAACACAAAAAAATGAAAAAAAAAGTTGGTTGGTCATCTTGGAATACAACAGAAGACTGTTGAAGAGCAGACCCAGTGAACAGAAGGTAGGAATAGAAGGAATCTCAACCACAAGCCAGGAGGAAGCAAGTGCAGAGGTCGCGGTCGCGGCCAAGAGACGTGTGCAGAGGAAGCCAGGAATGGAGGAGGGGACGGTGGTGGTGCTAAGGCAGGTCCCTCTGGAATGGCTGTAGGAAGGGAAAAGGAGAGGCAGCTAAGGGGACGGGCTGCCTGAATTTCGGGGGTATGTGGTGGGTATGTGGAGGGAGGAGGATGGAGTTGTATGGCCAACAGTAGGCCTGCTGATCGTCTGTCGTGTTTAGGTTTCTGTTTCCCCACCTGTTATGTCACAGACTCCCAATTTTTTGTTACTGTTATTATTTATTGTTGTTTTTCTTATTTTGAAGAAGGGTCTTTCCATGTTCCCAGGCTGTCTTGAATTCTTGAATTTAAGTGATCCTCCTGCCTCAGCATCCCGAGTAGCTGGGACTACAGGCATGTGTCATCATGTGACTTTTACTTTTCATTGTGGTAAACATAGCTAACTGAACTCCCCTCCTTTGCCACTTACAGTCTGCAGTTTACTGACATTGGTGGCACTCAATGTTACACGGCCGTTCCCAGAACCTGTCATCTTGTCAAAGGAAGTCTGTATCCATCACATCCTCCCATCTCCCATCCCATCTCTGGCTCCTGTGGCCATCATCCACTACCTGTTTCTGTCACACACACACACACACACACACACACACTCACACACACACGGAGACTCAGGAATTCTTTATGGTTCTCACGGTAAACAAGACCTCCAGGAGGTTTTGTTATGGATGGATCTGGGGCCCTTGCTTCTCAGCAAAAACCCAGGAGAGAGATGTGGGAGTCTCATCTCCTAAGAGCTTTCAAAGGGAACTAGCAGGAGCTGAGCCCAGGCAGGGTCCGGCATCCTGGATTTGCATGCTTTTGGGAGGCCCTACAAACATCAAGACTTCTGGGGCCTGCAAATCCAAGGAAAGATCTTGCAGTGAGCACTTTAAACATTGACATGTAGGTAGCCTCCAACTCACAGAGATCCACCTGCCTCTGCCTCCCACGTGATGGGATTAAAGGCGTGTCCACCACACTCGGCCCATAGCTTTCCCCTTTTGTACAGTTCAGGGCACCAGACTAAGGGCTTGTGCCACCCATAGTGGGTAGATCTTCTCACTTTGATCTCATCAAGACAGTCCCCTGCAGGCATGCTCAGAGTCTGGTTTCCCAGGTGGTTCTAGATCCCATCAGGTTGACAGCTGTACTTTGTCTGTCCCACCATCAGCAACATTATGGAGTTCAGCTCCACCAACCTTCACCGAGTCCCGCAGGAAGAGTTCTCGGTGCTTTTCATGTTGGTGGTTCAGTCTTTAGAAACTGTTTATCTACTGTATCTAGATAAATAGACCTAAATCTGATCTTGTAGACTGTATTTTAAACTAAGTTATGATAATGTTTGTGTCTTTGCCAATAAAGGAAGCCCCACCCCCTGACAAATCCAGCTGTGCTCTGGCTTGCTTGGATTAAGGCTCTATGGGGGCAGGTGTGAGCCACACTGCTCACTAGTGACGAAATTGGGTTTCAAGGCAGTTGAGCCGATTGTTCTTAGTCACACAGCTTGGATGCAGCAAGAACCCTCTCTAGATGCTAGATTGTAAAGCTGTCTGGAGTCTCCATGTGGTTGGACCCTACTGCATTAGCATCAGGTTTCCTTTTTTGTTTTTTTTTTTTTTAATTTTTATTTAACTGGGACTTCTGATTGCTAATTCCCAGGTGCCCTTTGGCTTTGGTGTGGCTGCCAGTGTCCGAGTGGGCAACGCTCTGGGGGCAGGGAATGCTGAGCAAGCCCGGCGTTCCTGCACCACTGTTCTCCTGTGTGCTGGTGAGCTGTCTCTGTGGTGCCGGTGCTGAACTGGGTGCAGTGTCTGTGCTTCTACAGCATGGTACCTGAGGTGGATAAACTTGCTAAGAACGAAGTTCATTTCTCACAGAATTTGGGGCCGATCAAGTCCTAGATCTAGGTACCACCAGGTCTGGTTATCTAGTGAAGTCAGCCCTCAGCTTCCAGGGTCTGCTCCCCACCCCACCCCCACCCGCCCACTCCGCCGCCCCAGTCAGGCGCTTTTAGAAAACACCTATCCCGCGCCTAGCAGCATGGCCCTCATGACTCAGTTAAATTTCCCGGTAAATTTCCCATGCAAATCTCCCATGAGAAACTTTGTCACGTTCTGGAAAACTGTTCTTTCTCATGACTCCTTTTGTGTTTCCCAGGTGTCTGTGCGCTCCTGGTGGGAATTCTGCTTGCAGCCTTGAAGGACGTGGTTGCCTACGTATTCACCAACGACAAGTAGGTCGTCGTCTGTGCTTTCTTCCCAGCCTCCTCTGGTTAGGAGGGGGCGTTGCCCTTGGCTTCCCAGGAAAGCTTGTAGCACAGCCAAGGAGAGGTAGGCGAGGAGGAGAAACAGGCTTGAATGATGCAAGCCTGTGCGATTCCACCCCGCTCCTGCCGTTCCCACGCCATTCTTCAGACCTGAGTGGAGTTTTGCTCTGAGAAACACAAGAAAGCCTGTGGGTTAGTCTCAACCCCAGAGGCGCCTTAAGGGGCAGCGCTCTGTGGTGGCCAGCCCCTCCTTTGAGGCTGTGTTTGCAAAAGTCACGGACTCAGTCTTACACTTTTATTGTGTTTTCTGTAACAGGAATTACAGAATGATTTATGTTTAAGAAATCATCTATCGAATAAAATAGACAATTATCAACCTGGTCTGTTGGAACAGACCTGTAATTGCAGCTATTCAGGAAGCAGGGACAGGTAGATTGCAAGTTCAAGGCCAGTTTTGCACAACTTAGTGTGACTCTGTCTCAAAATAAATAATTTTTTAAAAGAAGAAAAACTCTATAGTGTCAGAACTTCTATATATTAGTAAAATTTAATGACTATGGTTTTATCATATACTTAAAATCTAATGTTTGCCCTGGATTGTTAGACTTGTGATTTAAAAAAATAGTGTGTGCACATGCCCATGAACACAAGCTCTTGAATGTGTGTGCCACAGTAGTGTGGGGAGGCCAGGGGGCAACTTATGGGAGTTGATTCTCCTTTCACCATGTGAATCCTGGGGCTGGAGCGCAGGTCATCAGCTTAGTTGAAAGCACCTTTATCCACAGAGCCATCTCACAGAGAGTGTCTAAGTCACTGACTGCTGTCTTCCTCCCGAACAGGGACATCATTTCCCTTGTGAGCCAAGTGATGCCCATTTTTGCTCCCTTTCACCTGTTTGATGCACTTGCAGTAAGTATGCAGCGGTTTCACTCTGATATCTGAAAATCGCATGTCTGTGACTTAATGTTTGCATGTCTGCCAAGGGTCCTTGCCTGGCTCCCATCTAACGGAATGCCAGCCATGACATGGTGACTGCTGGATCCGTCCAGGCAGGCGGGGTCGTGGTGAGCTAACTCTGACCTCTAGGTCTCTCCCTGGGCTGGTCTTCTGTGGACCTGTGGCTGCTTAAAGACCCTTTGGCCACATTCCAGAACCATCCCTGGAGGCTTATTCTTAGCACGAGCCGAGCCGTTATTCTTTGTGGCGTGACTTACAAGCGGCACTGACGCTTGGCTTTCCTTCCTTTGGGGTTTCCTCCACTTCCTCCACATCGCTCTGGAGGTGGGTGCCCATGGGTGGGCACAGCAGTGGTTCTGTCTGTCGCTGTGACAGAATCCACGACCAAAAGCAACTTGGGGAGGACAGGGTTTATTTGATTTACTCATCAGGATCCAGCATTAAGGAAGCTAGGCAGGAACTCAAGCAGAGATTGTGGAGGAAGGCTGCTTATTGCCTTGGTCCTCTCGACCCTGCTGCCCAGGGTTGGCACCGCCCGCAGTGGGCTGGTCCCTCGCACATCAATCATTAATCAAGACAACGCCCACAGATACGCCCACAGGCCAGTGTGATGGAAGAAACTCCTCTTCCTAGGTTCTCTCTCCTTAGGGACTCTAGTTTGTGTCGGTGGACAGTGCCCAGTACACGGCTTGACAGCTCTGGAACAGAAGCTGCTGCGCTCCTCAGCGGTTTTTAAAACAGGACGGTTTCCTCCATCTGTGACACCTGCTTTGGGCAGGGTGCTCTGTGGGGCAGCGGCACTGTACTCTGAACTTGATGTGATGAGCTGTGCCAGCCTGCAATGTTGCTGTCGGTTTCCTCCCTGCAGGGCACCTGTGGCGGGGTCCTGAGAGGGACAGGGAAGCAGAAGATAGGTGCGATCCTTAACGCCATCGGTTACTACGGGTTTGGTTTCCCTGTCGGAGTGTCTCTGATGTTTGCTGCTAAACTTGGGATAATAGGTATGCGTTTGATTCCTTAGCGAGTCACCAGATCTCACTGTTGTAGTCAAATCATTCGCTTGAGGTGTAAAGTGGCTGGCTGGAAAGCTGGTCTGTGGGAAGGGAGGCGTTCCTGCACGATGCCTGCTGCAGTGGCAGTGGGGACTGAACTATTGGTTCTCATGCTTTCGACGCTCCTAGTGTTTCTCCACTAAAGGGCACGATGGATCTGGGACTGCAATGTGCACGTGTGCATTTGACTTTAAGTCATGCCCAAAGAAGTGTTTGTGGAGGGGCTGTGAGGTGATTTAGTGGATGGAAGCACTAGCCATGTGCTCATGACCTCGTCCAGTCCCTGGAATCCACTGTGAAAGCAGAGAACTTATTCCTAAAAGGTTTCATCTGACATAGTACATGTACCCACACTGTCACACACACATCGTACACCCATATATTGTTACATACACACATAATCACACACACACCACTATTTATACATAATCATAAACACACAACCATAATACTCAATTACATATACACTTAATCACAAACACAATTATGTATATACAATCATACATAATTACATACACAAATAATAAATTAAAATGGAAAAGAATTGACTGTAGAATCTGTTTTATGGAATGTTTTTAACAAAAATGTCTGAAGATTTGACAAATGCTGTTTTGTTGGAAACAATTCTGTAATTTTTAGCCTTAGATGGACTGTGAAGGTGGGGATACTGTCTTCCTTGTGATCATCCTGATTAGGATATGCTAATCGAGCTGCTAGTCTTCTATGTTCTATTTATGTGACTGTGGAAACTCACTGTGGTTTCACTTTTTGTGTATTTTTATTCGTGTGCATGCTTGAGCCCATGGCCTGGCGTGAGCTAGCCGAGTGTTCTGCTACTGAGACACTCCCTTGTTAGAGCCTACTACGACTAATGTTGCTTATACACAATGCTTACTTCATAAATAAGTCCAAACTTTTTGTATGCCCCAATGCAAGATAAATAAGATTTATCTATTTTTGTAAGCATTTAATGGAATTCTTCCATGAAGCTGTGTAACCTGGGATTTTTAAAGAATTTTTTGCACCTGAGAGCAGTTGTTTCTGTTTGGACTTTTTCTTGTGTCAACAGGAATAAACTATGTAATTATTAGAAATGCTTTATTGAGGATCAAAACATGTAGAATTGTGCCAAGTAATTTAAAAGCTGTTTTGAGTATATATTCATGTTTTTATTTTCTATATATTTCTACATAATAAAGCATTTCTAATAATTACATAGTTTATTCCTGTTGACACAAGAAAAGGTCCAAACAGAAACTGAGCTGCTCTCAGCTTAAAGTAGCAATGAATTTTCTTTCCTATTAAAAGTAGTACAGTTGGGGTTGGAGAGATGGCTCAGTGGTTAAGAGCACTGGCTGTTCTTCCAAAGGTCCTGAGTTCAATTCCCAGCAACCACATGGTGGCTCACAACCATCTGTAATGAGGTCTGGTGCCCTCTTCTGGCCTGCAGGCATACACACAGACAGAATATTGTATACATAATAAATAAATAATTTAAAAAAAGTAGTGCAGTTGGATCTGGGATGCCTGTCACGCATGACGCCCTGGGCTACATCCTCAGAACTGGTTCTTAAAGTCTAGTTAGAGAACGGCATGACTGCCCTCATATGTGTGAAAATCACTCTTCCCACTCTTTGTCCAAGCAGCACATTTTTTACTATGAATCAAATTTTATTTCTCCCATTTCTTTGCAAAACTCAAAATGGCAGCTGGCAGAGGAGATGTGTTGCGTCTTCATTCCTCTGGGGGGCGCTTGATTGGTTCCTGTTTACAAAACACAGGGGAGGAGCATCCAACATATACACACCACTCACATGGTCCTGAATAAAGTCACATCTAAGGATGTACACCTCCACCCCAGCTACATCTCGGCTGTAGGGATTACCCCAGCCTCCGCCTAGTGTCTGCAGGAGTAAGTGTGAGAATCGATGTCAGCAAATGACTTGGGAGACGAAGTCCCAACTTGAAGTGTATTTCAACTCTGCACAGTGGGCTCTGCTTGGACTGTTGACTTTCAAGTGATTAAAAATAGTTTCTTCTGGAGAGATGGCTCTGGGGTTAAGAGCAGTTGCTGGTCTTACAGGGGACCCTGGTCTGTCTCCCAGCACCTATATGGCCACTCACAACCGGATCTAGCACCCTCTTCTATCTTCTCTGGGCACTGCACACACGTGATGCAGTTACATGCAGGCAAAACACTGATACACATAAAATAAAAATCTATAGTTGTTTCTCCTCATACATATTTTTTATGTAACTCTCTTGGAGTTTTAATATTTTTTAAGATTTATTTATTTAATATGTGTGTACCCGAGTGTATCTGTGTGCAGTGCCTGGGGATGCCAGAAGAGGGCGTCAAATCTCTTGAAATGGGAGTTACAGACAGTTGTGGGACTCAAACCTGTGTCCTCTGCAAGAGCAGGAAGTGTTCTTAACCCCCGAGCCATCCCTGCATCCCCAAACGCTCCATAGTTTTCATGTAAAGTTAGAGGAATGTCTTCCAAGCGAGCTCCTTCTTTCCTCCCTCTGGCTGTTTCCCTCTCTTTCCTCCTTCCTTCCCTCTTCTTCCTCTGCCTCCTCTTCCTTCTCCCCACTTTCACTCTGTACCCCAGACTGACTTGGAACTCACTATAAATCCTGGAAAAGCCTCAAACCTTTAACTTCCTGCTTCAGCCTCTTAAATGTTGGAATTGTCGGCATGAGCCGCCACGCCTGGCATCAAAGCAAGTTTTTGAAAATACCAGACCTCACACCCATCCATGCAGACACCAGTCTGAAACCCTTTCGTGAGTTCCAATTACCATGGACAAATAGTAACCCTTGGATATTCCTGTGGCTCACGTGTCCTCCATGCTCTTCCGTCTACCTTGTCACTTCCTACCTGGCCTCTCTGCTCACGAGGCTCCCGAGCTGGCCTCTTCCGGTAGCGTGCTCCTCCTGCCTCCGTTTGTACGGCTGGCCTGCAACCTCCCTAGGCTGGTTCAGGACTCTACCTCAGAAGACACCTGGCCACTCACTCAGACGGCACTGCGGGCCATCGCTAATGACCAGAGACTCACACACCTAGCACTCTATATTTCCGGTGTGTTTCTTTGCTCATCGTCTGTCCTTCAGTGACTCTAAAAGCTCGATGACAGACTGTGGTCTATCCAATTTTTTTTTTTTCGAGACAGGGTTTCTCTGTGGCTTTGGAGCCTGTCCTAGAACTAGCTCTGTAGACCAGGCTGGTCTCGAACTCACAGAGATCCGCCTGCCTCTGCCTCCCGAGTGCTGGGATTAAAGGCGTGCGCCACCATCGCCCGGCTTCCTTTTTTTTTTTTTTTAGAAGTTAATTTAACTGAATTTTTGCTCCACTGACTGGGAATTATCAGGGAAGAATTTTAATGATTACTGGGGCGGAACTGATGGCTCTGATGCTCATTTTGTGCCCACAGGCCTCTGGTCTGGACTGGTAGTCTGTGTTTTCTCCCAAGCTGTCTCCTATTTAATCTACATCAGGAGGACGAACTGGAATAGAGTTGCAGAGCAGGTAACAATCTCCGTGTTGTTTTAAAGTGCATCAACACTTGATCCCGTCGTTGGCAAGGCATCTTTTGGGGTGAAGTGATAAATAAAATCCCACCAGTTTCAAGACAAACAGTGCATCATGAACCACGTTGGTTACGTGGGGAGGCCAAAGGGAGACAGAAAGATGGTTTCTCCTAGATAGAGCTGACTGGTGTCTCCTGACCACAGGACTCAGCCCCAGAAAACTGAAATTGGCAACAGTATATTTTTGTTTTTCTATAAAATTGTGTTAGAAAATAGTTTCCTGTTTATGCCAATTAGCTCTTCTAAATGCTTCAATTAAAAACCTTTTTTTTTTGTCCATTCTTACAAAGTTAAATTTTTTTAAAAGGCTAAATATTTGTGATTTGTGGGACCTGTGGGCAGGGGTGGTGGCCCACATGAGTGTGAGCAGAGATGGCTCATCTCACTGTGGGGAGGCCTAATGTAAGACACGGTGGGTGGCCAAGAGCAAGAACTCTTAATTAGGGGGAGGAACTCAGGAATTCTGGCTGTTGCCTTTTAGTTTTGTGATCCCTCTGGCTTTGCCTAATGGTGATCACGTTGGTTTGTTGAGGGAATGGACTATGTAGAATATTGACTTGGGGGCTGGAGAGATGGTTCAGTAGTTAAGAGAATTGACTGCTCTTGCAGAGAATTCCTCTTTGGTTCCCAGCATCCATATGGTAGCTCACAACTTCCTGTAACTCCAGTTCCAGGGGACCCAGTGCCCACTTCTGGCCTCCATGGATACTGCATAACCTGGCCCACAGGCATTCAAGCAGGCAACATCCCATATCCATAATTAAGCCTTAGGAAAAATTGCTATTGACTTGGTCAGTACACTAGCTTCTAGATGGTGATGTCATTGACTGTTAGAGTTGGTCCTTTTATCCGTATTTGGAGACACTAAAGGAATAAGTGCAAACATGGTAAGCTGTCAGGGGAGCACTGGGAGATTAGTCATTTTCTGGTGTGACCGACGTTCTCGTGGCCAGGAAAGGCTGTGTCCAGTATTATAGCCTTTTAGCTCTAGCTTTAAATCGAAGTTTTAACAAAAAGCTACAGCTGGACTCCATCTCTACTTCATTTACTCATGTAGCCTTGTTTTTAGGCACAAGTTCGAGCTGGGCTAAAAAGCGGCAAAGAGATGATACCCACCCCAGCAGGTAATGGGCCACTCTCTTTACGGTTCTGTTTCTGCTCTAAGTATGAAGCTCTGTTGTCCAGAGAGGTCGAGTCTGTGAGTTCGGGCTCTCGTGACAGTAACGATTGTTTCTGCCATAACTTGCCAGACCAACTCTAAACTCTCCTGTTAAATGTTTCTTACGTAATTTCACATATACTAACCGACGATTGAGGGTCATTTTTGTTAATACCACAGTGACAAAGTGAATGTCCCACTGCCCTCTTCAAACAGAAAGAGACGCTATCGATGGAGTGATTTTGCCAGACATCGTCAGACCGGAGGTCCAGACGGGCCCGCTGGTAGTAGAAGAAAGCCAGCATGCAGTGCCCACCGTCGGGGAGATCTTGACAGGGAGACAGCTGATCGTCTATCGTGGCTTGGCCCTGGCTGTTTCCATTGCCGTCCTCATAGCAGGAATCGTAGCGCGAGTTCTCAATGATCGTGGCTAAGATAGGCTTCTCACCGGTCTGTGGACTGGTGATTATTGTGTACCACGTCCTGATCATGGGCGGGAGCTTGTTGTTGGAACAGAAGCCTTCTCTTAACTGTGGGTAGAAGGGCTGCCAGCAAGCATCCTTGGTTACACTGAGAGACCGCCCCACTCTACTGCAGGTCAAGAAGATGCAGTAGGCTTGCCTAGTGTGTGCAAGGCCTCTGTTGGATGGTCAGCACCAGGGTTTGTGGGTGGGGTGGGGGGAGAATGAACAAACGAATGAATGGCTATCCAAACTGCGGGGCGTGCTAGGGATAGAGTGCACAGACATCAGCACCTGCTAGGCAAGTGCTCCACCACTGAGCACTCCCACATTCCGGAAGCCCTGCCTTTAAGGATGCTTTCACGTTATCATGGTTTCCAAATATGTCAGTTTGATTTTCCCTACTGGAAATGTACCTTACCCACCCCTGCATCCTCCGCTGCCGGATCCTCACGGTGAGTGAGTGTCAGGTACCCTTCTCCCTGTCTGGGTGCCACAGAAGCACTTATAAAATAAATACCTAAGATTTACAAGGCACGCTGAGAATATTTGAGGACATGATGTTATTATAAATGGTAGCTTTGGGGTTTTACCTTTAAACAATTTTCATACTAATTAGGAAAGATATGGATTCTTGTTTTGTTTTGCTTTTGTTTTTTGTTGGTCCTTGACTCCCACAATGCTTTGGTTTGGTTTCACTTTCCAGGACAGACATTTTTATAGCTTAATCTAAAAAATTTGGTCAATCCTAAGATAATTTTTTTAATACTATATACTAAAAGCGAAACAAAACAAAAACAAAAGCAAAGAGCACCAGGCATTTCCTAACACAAAGCTCCCGAGTTACCCACAGTGGAGTACAGAGCCCTGCAGTTTTAGTCAGCTGCCGTGACTGTACCATAAACCTGGTGATATTGGCAGACACAGAGAAAACTTTTTATTTGTTTTGGAATCTTCATCCGTGGTCAGCTGCTGGGTTGTCTTGGGGAGTCTGTGATGGAGCAGAGAGGCTCCCTTCGTGACCTGGAGACAATGGAAAAGAAAGAGGCGGGGCTCTGGCTATCCATCCATGGCCAGGCTGCCAGGGACTGGACGTCCTCCCAGACCCCACCTCTTAAAGGTTCTCAGTCTGCCACGAGCGCTGTACTGGAGACTAAGCCTTTAACACATGGTCCTTAGTGAACACTTCGCTTATTTGATTTGCTGTCTTAAGGGTGAGAAGACAATCCAGGATCATCAACTCTCTCTGGAGAGCTGATAAAGAAACCCATAATAAATAGTGAGTTTATAAGGATTAAAAACTTACATCCCCAAAGAGACAATAGAATATATTAGAACCACATCCCAGAGCAGGACGCTATAGGATAAAACATTTTGAGGTAAATTTAGACTGCATACAATGCGCCGTCTGTGAGCGAGGACCTCAGCGACATTCAGTTCAAGTGCGCGGTCATAACTCTCACCTAGTTGTAAAGCATTTCATCGTCCTCTCCCCAAAACTCGCGTTTATCAAGAGGGCACTCAAGTCCCTTTCCTCCAGCCCCCAGCTAACACCAGCCTGCTTTCTGTTTCTGTGGATTTACCGCTGGAGTACTGAAGGACCACGTCGGATGCTTTGACTCTGCTTCTTGAGACTCCTCCCCCTGAGCCACGCCCATCTGGTCCTTCCTTTCCTGGCTGAGAGATAGATACATCTACGCTGCTTCCCTCTCAGCTGGTGTGAACAGTGCTGGTGTGATCGTTCACACACAGGGTCTCTGTATACACACCTGTCGCACTCCTTCCGAATACGTCCTGGGAATGGGTCGAGTTATACTGCGGTTCTGCAAGTTTTAGGGGCACTTACAGCAGGACAGACGGGGAAACTACGGGGATGTGGGAAAGAGAAAGGACCCACGCTCCAGAGCTTGCCAGTAGAGATGCAAGAACCCCAGCATTTACTGTGAATGCTGCCAATATAAAGATAATATTTCTTTCACATTTAGCTATTAGATGTCAGTGAATCAGGCTTAAAGCCAGAATGCATATGATCTTGAGTAGGGCCTCACTTTTCTCCTAGATTAGCAGTTCTCAACCTGTAGGTCACGTCCCTTTTAGGGGTCCAACGACCCTTTCACAGGGGTTGCATATCAGATATCTTACATATCAGATAGTCACATTACAATTCATAACAGCAGCAAAAGTATAGTTATGAAGTAGCAATGAAATAATTTTATGCTTGGGGGTCACCACAACATGAGGGACTGTATTAAAAGGTTTCAGCGTTAGGAAGGTTGAGAACCACTACCCTAGATATTTTCTGGGAATCACAAATAATGCTGTTTTCATTTTCTGTGGAGACAGCCTGTCTTCCTGCAACCCTGTGCTCTGCACTTGAACACCACAGACTGTAAAATCCTGTCAAGTGGCCCTGGGGACTGTCTGGTGGTCTCACTCAGGTTCCTTAGCAACTCTTAGAAGATAATAGCTTCAAAACCCAGCACTTGTGAGGCAGATGCAGGTGGATCTCTGTGAGTTTGAAGTAAGCTTTGTGAGTTCTAGGGCAGCCAAGGCTACACTGGGAGACTCTGTGTCTCAGAAACAGTGAAGACAAAACCCCTGCTAAAATGGCTACAGGACTGTTGTAAAAGACCGTGGAGGAGGGCGAGTTCCTTCAAGAAACCTGCACGCATGCTCGTGGGCGCTTCTCACTTTCGGAACCCCTCTCTTCCTCTTAATCCTTATGCTTAAATTCTTTCTTAAAGTGCCTTTTAATAAACCCAGCCTTCCTTCATACTAATGTGTCTTCAAAGTCTCCTACACTGAGGACAAAGGCCTGGCCCTAGAGTCACACGCAAAGCAGATGGTGCTCTTCAGGAGTGGGACTGGATTAGCTGCGCATGTGTATTGTGAACCCCAGGGCAATAACTGTACAAGGAAAAGGTGAGCTGACTGGTATGCCAAGATAAAAGAGCATCTGAAAAAATTGCTCAGTTAAAACCAGGAGGGCAGAGGCAGAAAAAAGAAAAAAAGCAGAATAACAAACATAAAAGGTAACAAATATTACTTCGTCTCAGCAGTGAGGAACACTGACTGCTCCTGCAGAGGACCCAGGTTCGATTCCCAGCACCCACACAGTGGCTCACAACTGTCTCTAACTGCAGTTCTAGGGCATCTGAGCCCTCTCTGGGCCTCCGTGTGCAGTGCAGACATATGGTGCACACACATGCATGCAGGCAAAACACCCATACATAAAATACAAATAAATCTTTAAGAAAAGAATCTGCACTGCAGACAGAAAGACACCTGTGAATTCTCCTTCCCATCCCTGAGGAGTGGATCCTTTTACAGTTGTTAAGCCTACTTTGGTGGTACTTTAGGGTAGCTGAGAAGGAGGTCAGCCAGCTGTAATCCACAAGGGTAAGGCGCTAGTTTTCTTCTTGGTGAGCCCCCTGCAGCATGGTACAAGAACAGCCACAGCCCCTCCGGAGTGAACCCATATATTGTTCTATCTAAGTTGTTAGGATCCGAAACTGAGCCCTGCAGCTCTAACTACCTAGGCTCAGCACCTGTCTTCAATTAGGCAGACAGGAGATGGCGAAAAGCCAGGAACAGAGATTCAGCCAATTTAGAACATTGGGAGGGGGAACTGATGAACAGGTCCCGTGAGCCCCCAGCCCATCCCCACCCCCGGGCCCCAGGCCATCTTCAGGGCCCTGGTACGAAGTTCAGTTTAAACAGAGAGCAATGAGTAATTAGGGCCTGATCGGCGTGTAGCCCGGCCGTTATCCCTGCACCAGCTTCCGTCTCTTCTGTCAGGAGGCCTGAGAAGTCAGACCTGTGTGAAATCTTGCTGGGAATGAGTTCCTCTTCTGGTTGGCACCAGGCTTCAGCCTTTTTCTCCTCCCAGCATGAGACCCCTAGGTAAATTTTGATTTCTTGGCATCTGAATTAACCTTCTCTAAGGAAAGAGAATTGATAGAATGTGTATGTGTGTTTGTGGTGTGTGTGTGGTATGTATGTCTGTGTGTTATGTATGTCTGTGTGTGGTGTGTATGTGTGGAGTATGTGTGTGGTGTGTTTGTGGTGTGTGTTATGTATGTATGTGTGTGGTGTGCATGTGTGTGTGTGGAGTATGTGTGTGTGGTGTGTGTGTATGTTATGTATGTGTGGTGTGTATGTGTGATGTGTAGGTGTTTATGTGGTGTATGTGTGTGTGGTGTGTATGTGTGTTTTATGTATGTATGTGGTGTGTATTTGTGTGTGGTGTGTATGTATGTGTGTGTTATGTATTTGTGTGGGGTGTGTGTGTGTATACATATATTGGCTTCATCCTCCGTGTAGTCCAGCAATGGCCACCTTACACTGGAGAGACTGAGAACCGGCAGTTGCTCAGTCCATGAGGCTGGACGTCTCAGCTGTCCCACCCTGGCCCTGAAAGCTTGGAGAATTCCTGGAGAGCTGCACTCCAGTCTACGCTGAAATAACAAAGAACTCGGTTCTAATATTGGAGAAAATATCGCGGCAATAGGAGAGATGAACTTGCCATTGAGAGTGAGGGCGAACAGTTTCCTTCTCCCACATCCTGTTCCCCAGCTGCGAAAGGAAGGTGCTGCTCTCATTCAGAGTGTGTCTGCCTGCTTCAAACACTCAGGAAAACCCCTCACAGGAGGGCTGAGCAGCCTGTGTTTATTCCAGACGCAGTCAGGTTGACAACCTTTAGGAGGCCTGTTGTCTCAACAGTCAGGTCTCCAAAGAGATCAACAAGGCCAATGTCCTTCCTGCCAGGCCATTCCTCTCTCCCTCACCCCTTTCCCATGCATGCCACTGTTCTCAGAGCAGAGGGAGCTGAGTGCGTGCACCTGCTGTTTCCTCTGCCAGGTGTCCTGGCCAGAGAGACTTGGCTTTCTCTAGGATGGTGAGTCCTCCCTCACAGTTGGCTTGCGGCCATTTTCAGCTTGCGAGTAGCCCTTCAAGGTCAGCACCCTGAACAACCAGACAGGTTAAGCTCCAGAGTTAGGTTGGGAAGGCCGTTCCCTTAGGGATGCCCAGAAAGAAAGCAAGTCTCGGGAGTCAATGTGGGCAGACCGGGGTGTGCTCCTTGCACACAGGACGTCTGTCGCCCTAAGCGAATCCTTCATCACTGTAACTTTAACAAAACCCACAAAGGGTCTCACATTGTCCTCTCCTACTCACCCCACCATGTATTAAAAGTGAAAAAAGCTAGTCTAAGTTTGATCCTCAGAATCTTAAAAAAGAACAACAACAACAAAAAAAAACCCACATGTTTCCTTTATAAGAAAACTCAGCCTTTATCATGTTTCTGAAAGGGAACACTGGCTGCCTAATGGCACTCTGAGCTATAGCTGTCTCCTGCAGTTAGACTGCTCTTGTAACTTAGGAAAGGATTCTAAGATTTGCATGAGAACCCGCATCCCTCACGAGAGTCTCACTCTCCAGTAAACTCAGCCCTGGAGGACATTTTTGATAGCGCCTCCTTCACACAAAGCTCCACTCAGCCTCCAGCTTTTCCAATGCCAGCCATGTCTTCTCTTAATAACTCTGCTCCCATCTTCTCTCAGACCTCTCTTCCCCTTCTTCTTCCCCTTCACTCGTCTCCATCCACAAAGCTTTCTCTAACCACTCCTCAAGAGGGTCCAGAGGCTCTTGTGGCGTCTATAATACTGACTCTCCTGTTCAGTGATAGCTGTGCACTTTCTGGGGCCTGCTAGCTGCCCTCCCCCCATAATCTCTGCTATAGGCCCTCACATCATCCAACAAGCTTCTCCTCAGTCAGGGATAACTCAGTTCCAGGAAACTCACTGACAGCCACATTTTCCTTCAAGGGTCCTAACGTCCTTTAAAGGCTGAGGAAACGCAGCCTCATGGTAAACTTCTGATCACCGGGCTATTGAAATAGTCCTCATAATGCTCCATGCAAAGCCCCATTCGGGCAGTAAAGAAGTCAAATGGAACCCACAGACTATTGCAGGACCTGAAGACCATAAATGAGGTGTTCTGGCCCGTCCTATAATCCCAAATCTTTACACCCTTTGGAAATAGATATCCCCCAATGCCTCCTGGCCCACAATGTTAGGTTAAGGATGGTTCTTTTGTGTTCACATCCTCCTAGACCCAGTTCCCATCTGCTGTAGAATACTGAACCCCAACACCCAGCTTACTCAGCGGCTTTTCTGGATTGTCTTATCTCAGGGCTTTTGAAATAGTCCCACTTCTTCTGATAGGCACTAGCCAAAAACGTGTCCTCTCTTACCAACCCTTCCCTCCCCACCTCATGCTCCCAGGAGTAGCCCCCTTCAGTATAGCTAACTAAGGAATCAAGGACAAAGAAAAACCTACTTCAGATCAAACATCACTAGTGTGCCTTGTGTGGTTAGGTTTTTCCTTCAAAGGCCCAAATCTCTCAACAAAAGGTCCAATTCTTGGGCCTTATATTAATCAGAGGCAAAATAAGCCTTTTCTGTCAAACTATAGAAGTTCCAAACTACTAGCTAGGAACTACACAAAACTATACAAAATGCGAACACGGCAAGGCTTTGCAGGACTGAGATTCTCTAGCTTAGGCCGTATAGCTAAACTTTCTGAGGCCTTGCAGTCTGTCCATCTGTGTGGTGAAGTTTGCATGCTTCCCATGACAGCTGTCAGTCTGGCCCAGTTCATCCCACAGCAGCTGTGGGCATGGCCCAGCAAGAAGACCACACACTTACTTAAAATGTCATGAAGTTTTTTCCAATTTTTCCCCCAACCTGATGACACAGTTCTCAAGGGGGAACTTTGTAGATGACAGCATCAAGTCAATGTCGAAAGGTTGGACACATCTATGAGGGACAAGAGGAGTTATCTATTAGATGGGATCTCTGGAATGGCACAGGCCCCAGGCCTCCTAAAGCGGACACTCCTTTTGGTCCCATTGCTAGCGCTTCCTAATGGTGCATCTTTTCTCTGTGTATACATAATCAAGGAGGTGGGGGGACTTGACCCAAACCTTGGGACCTCCCTAGCACCCAGTAGCTTCTCTCTATGAGTCACTAGTTTTGGTGGCACTGGGATGGCTCTTTCCCATCAGGACACTGTCAACTGTGGTTCTCTTGTTGAGACAGCAGCTATATCAACGCTGGGACTGACTGGGAAGACTCACTTCCTTCACTAGGTCCTTGAAGCCGCTAGATTGCAGATGTTCTAGTTAGTAAATACCAGACTCAGGCTGGGGATGTAGTTCAGCTGGCAGAGGGCTTCCTTAGGATGCATGAAGCCCTAGATTCATCCCCTGGCACTTCATACATTGGATTAGACTCCTGAAGGATGCACAGATAAGGGATGTGTGGAATATAATATTCCTCTGCTGTTAGGGGGTGCTACCGAGGCCAGGTGTGTGGCAAGGGAGTCCCTGAATGGAGACCCCGAGAGGGCAGCCATTGCCTGCAGCTGTGAAGGTGAAAGCCTGGATTATGTTAGAGACTCTGTGATGTTGGTCCTGCCAGAGCCAGGAGTCCACTGCCCACAGCGTGTGGAACCAGCCCACAAGAGAGAATTCACTTCAGGCAGCAAAGCTGGAATAGAAGAGTCACCCAAGCCTCTGACATCGGACATGGGGCTACAGGATTTGGAGCTTGCCTGTCCTGGTCTTGGTCTTGCTTTGGCCTAGCATTACCTCGCTATATCCAGATTGCCCCTTTTTGTAATGGTAATGTATATTCTGTGTAATTGCACATTGGGAGTTTGTGATTTGTTTTTTAATTTTAAAGGAGGTTTGTATATGCGGAGGATGCAGTAAAGAAAACACCTAAATGGCCATTCCATGATTGGGGGGAAGGTTTTCATTGTGTAAGAGAACAGCCAGAGGCATCTGGAAGAATCCGGAGCAGAGAGAAAAAGAAGTAGACATGGCCAGGAACAGTGAAGTGGGGGCGTGGGAAAAAATCCTGCGGCTTTATTAGGAGGATGAGTAGCTGGGGGAGCGAAGCCTTGCGCTGAAATAGGCTTTGGGGTTTAGGGTAGAAGAGGAGATGAGAGGGGCCAGACTTCTAGTGTAGGGGCTTTGAAGTGTATAATGGGTGCCTGTGACTAGGGACTGAGGGGGCCTGGAGGCCAGCATGGGCTTTGATATGCAACCACAGGTATATATTAGTGGAGAACCCTATGCCATCCCACCAGAGGCAAGGGGAAAGACTCCTTTTGGCACTGGAACCCATTTTACAGGTTCCGGAGGAATGCTGGCTTTTTTCTAACTACCAGAAACCCTTCTGCGGTTCAGGTGGCACCCAGCTTTGGAATACTGGGCAGGAGCTCCATTTCAAGCCCCTCCCCTAGGAGTTGCCTTACTCCAAACTCCACCCCCTAGAAAGCCCTGCAAACAGTGAGCCCCACCCCAGGGAGGGTTAAGAAAGCCCACCAAACTGTAACCCTCCCCAGGAAAGGTCAAGACCACTCCCGCAGGCTACTTAAACTGCCCCCCTCCAAGAATGTACACGTGGTCTTCCCTTCTCTCTCTTCCCCTCACCACGCTTGCCCGGTGCCACCCATGAGCATTGCATTAAACATGGGCATCTTTTATTCGCTCTAATTCAGTCTGAAATTATTTGCATCAGTGGAGAGGCTTGTCTTAAGAAATACTCGTAACAGTTCCTCCTTTAGACTCTTTTCCTATAGGCTGCTAAAGACCTTATAGCTTTCCATTGGTCTCTCTAATTTTTTAATTCCGCTCTGTCTTTAGCTTCTGTTTACTTAACCTTCTGTATGATCCTGTCTTTTAGATTGCAGTCCATTATCTCCAGATGCTCTGATCTCAAGAATGACAAGCACTATCATTAACACCAACACTGGCTCCCACCTTTGAGGACCTCTTGACCTCCAATCACTTCTCAGTTCAGACTCCAACCTCCTACAATAGCCACACTCTCCCCTCTCCAAAAATGTGTCCCAAGCTTTTTATGCCGTCTGGTCTGTGGCTGTTAGCACTGTCAACTTGATAAAGTCTAGAGACATCTGAGAAGGGAGTCTCAGTGAGGTATTATCTAGATTAGGTTGGCATGTGGGCATGTCTGTGATTAAATTATTTAAGGTGGGAAGACCTAGCCATTGTGGGTGGCATCATCCCCTAGGCAGGCGACCCTGGGCTTTATAAGAGTAGAGAAAGTGAGATACATAAATGTATTCATTCCTGTTTCCTAACTGGGGCTATAATGTGGCCAGCTGTTTCAAGCTCTGTCTCCCTTGACTTCACAGAGGTGATGGACTGTGCCCTGAATTGTGAGCTAAGATAAACTGGTTCTTCTTTAAGTTGTTTTGACCAGAGTATTTTATCACAGCAATGGAAAAGAAACTAAGACATGGTCCTATCCCCGTGACAGATTAGTAATGCCAACCAGGTCTCCTTGATGCCCCTTCTCGACTCTAAAACAGTTCCGGAAAGGATACCTCTGTCATTTGCCACGGATTTGACCTCACTGATCTCTTGGAGGAAAGATAAAGACAAAAAGCCCCAATTTCTAATAATTAGACTCTCGCCACTGGCTTGCTTAGCTTATATAAGTAGCTATGGCCTTATACCTAATGACAGCGGGCATCTTACCCCAAATGGCCAGTCTCAAAGAACAAATGGTGTCACAAAATGTATTGCCTGTTACTCATGATGACTCATTTTCAAAGATGCCTCCAGTCAGCTTAGGCCCAGGTACAAATGAACAGAAACTCCTAGAGTCCTGCTCGTGCCTGCTAGTCCAGCTCTCTCCAGCGCTGTCAAACTACACCCCAATACCCACTCTGCTGCTTTGAAGTAGAAAATTCCTCACGGCCAAGCTTTAAAGTTTTAAAACAAACAAGAACGGTAGAGATGAACCCTCACACTGTTTTTATTGTAACAAACAAGCCATGGAAGGAAAAATAAGGCGTGGATGACCGTAGGTTTGTGCCTTCCTGATTACACAGGAACAAACAAAGGGACCAAGGGTTTATACTGCTGTCTGCGCTCATTAGTGCACCTGTCTGTCATTCTAAGCCAACACCTGACTTTGCAAGGTCATGAAAAGAAACTTCCCTGTTTGGCTACACTGGGTGTCAGTGTTCCTATTATAAAACAAGTGCGTTCCTGTTACGAATGGGGGCCACCGTTTCTCACGCTACCAAACAAGCCAGTCAGCAGCTCACTTATCTACTCATAAATGTATCCCTTCAAATGACCCACAAGATAAGACCAAATGCCTTCTAGGAACAGAAACAAAGTGCTCCAGTTCCCCCTCAGGGCAGTCAGTCTCTGAGAAGTCACCCACTGTCAGCTCTATCTCTCTGCAATTCAAGTGCCTGTTCATTATTTCAAGATTCATCAGCAGGCTGAGGGTGTCACACGGTTGGGTGAGCCCTCGCTTGCCATACGCAAAACTCTAGGTTCCATCCCTAGCACCAGACGGAATCAAGTCTGGTGGCACATGTCTGTGAATCCAGCACTCTGGAGGCAGAGGCAGAGGCCACCCTTGCCAATAAAGTGAGTTTGAGGCTAGCCTGGGCTACGGGACACCCTGCTTCCAAAGAAAGAAACAAACAACAACAACAACAACAAAAAACCCAGCAACAGCAATAACTAAATCTTTTATACTCATTCTGATTTTGTAAATATGTCTTTCCCTGCACCGTGGCCTGTTTGTGCATCTGTTGCCAGCTTGACACATTGATGCTTCTCATCCACAAACGCGGACTATCTCTCTTTTCTCCATCTGTTAACACATACCTAAGTGTTTTGTTTTTGGAGATGCTGGTGTACATAGTGTAGGTATTACCAGCAGTGAAGGGACAGGGACACAGTGCCATGCTGTTACCCTGAGCTGCCTGACGTTTAGGGACCTTGACTCAAACTAAACTGGGGTTTGTGGCTTCCGTGCTGGGAAGAATTTCTGTTACAAAGCAGGATCTGTTATTTTATTAACAATGTATTAGTAGAGGTGCAGGAGTTAAGAGAGGTAGGTGTTCAGAAGAAAGAAAGACATATCCAGTTGTCGGGGGGGGGGACTTTAAGGGAGAGTGGGGGGAAAACACGTTCCCAAGTGTGGGCTCGGGGTTCTCCAATAGAGGGTAGGCAATTAGTAGTCTTAACTTTAGCCACTGTGTATGTGTGTGTGAATACGTACATATAGATTTCTCTCCACCTCACACTCATCTACTAAGTGAAATGCCTTATAATCTATAATTTGATAAGGTAAAACCAGGATCCACTAGGGCTGTACAAGGGCGAAGTCCCTTTGCTGCAGATGGGGTTTCTGGTGACATTCCTAGAAAATGGCTGGGAAGGAAGAAGGGTCTAGAACAATTGCTAACTGTGCTAATTCTTGCTTTGCTATCGATGAGATGTTCAACCAGATGCCCAGAAAGGGGCTTCTCTTCCTTCTGTGAATGAAAAGTCTTAAAAAACAAGCCATGCCTGCATAGACTCACTGGTTAGAAGGTCAGTATTGTGGCGAGGGGGTGTCTCAGGTTCAGATAATGATGACCTTAGCCTGGGCTAGCTTTAGCCCCAACCCCCCAGTAGCCATTCCTTGCTCACCTCTATGGCAGAACTAGTGTCCTGTGACTAACATGTAAACCCTTTGTGGTCCACTAGAGCACTAACTTCCACCAGCGCACAGGCTAGGGGTGTCAGTAGACAGCATCTGGGGTCTAGGGAAAAATCTTCCGCCATCCTGCTGCGGTTGCCCTGATGTACCCACCGATGGATTTTAAACTCGCCTTGACTTATGATTCTCTTTGTTCTGTAAAACTATAAAGCTTTGTGAAACTGCTTCCATGTTAGAGCACGGAATTTGGGGTGACCCGAGTCTGTGTTCCTCGGCCTAGTCACTAAAATGGCTCGAAGATAAACTCTCTCTTATTCCTTTTAAGATGAGAGCTGTAGTGACGCTTCTCGTGTCTCCATTTTTCTCTGCCTTTCTATCCCACCTCATTCTAATTTCAGTTAGTTTAATGCCGATATATGATTAGTGGGTTTTCTATATTAAGGTTGCACCCTTGCAAATTTGGGTAATTGCCTATTAATTCCAGAAAGTTATTTTAGGTTTCTTCCCCCTCTTTTTCTTTTTAGAGAGAGGATCTCACCAAATTCCCCAACCCCGAATTCACCATATTCCTGTCATGTTTGGCTAGGGGCTATTCGGGCCATGCACATCTGCAGTAACCTCTTTCTCTCCCCTCACAGATGCTGTAAAAGAAATGGAAAGAAAAAGGAAACCGCCACCATGCTTTGGTTCTCAGAGACTCTGTAATCCCCACTCTTCTGGAGGAAGTTTACCAAGTACTTTTGGCTAAGGTAACACATTCCACATGATAGACATACACACCCATACACCCACCCACCCACACACAAAAGAAGCAAACCTTTCCCCTTCCCCCTGCCACCTGGGAATCAGACTGCCTCACTGCAAGCATGTACTATGAGTGATTCATCAACTACATGCTATGAGGTCTCCACCTCTGAAATCTTAAGAGGGGACCCCGTGGTTCTGAACGCTCCTCAGAGTCCCTATCGTGTTGCCTTTCTTTGGTGTTAGCCATTCACTTACCCCAAAGGACAGTTCACCTCAGTGTCCCTTTTGAACACTGAAACTTGAAACCTTTCACCTTTTTCTCCAGCATCCCTGCTAGTTGGGACAACAGGCTTTGTGATTTCTACACCGCCTATTATGCGCTCTGCAAACAAAGGCTGCTTTATTTCTTCCTTTACAGTTTGGAATAATATTACTCCAGCACTTGCTGGGGTTTTTTCCAATCCTTCCTCTTCATCTGGGGTCAAGCTGTTGCAAATGGAAGGCATCCAAAAATGTACCTTTTGTCCCTTCATGATTGCCAAGAGCACAAACTAGAGTTAAGGTCAGAGCTTGTGGCTCTGGCAGCTCTAACAGTCACCGGACCTCAATAAGTCAATTAAAGGCCAAGTTAGCTGTGAACCACAGCGAAAGGTAATTCACTCGGTGTGACCCTACTGGGAAGGCAGAAGGGTCCAGTGACCTACTTCCCATACCCAAGTCAGCTTCAGGGTCCTAACACGGGGGTCAAGTTTAAATGTAAGGCAAGATGAATGCGTGGTTTAGTGATCCTGGTCCAGGTGCGATCCTGCTCACCATTGACCCATTATGGCCTCACCCCACTCCTTTGGCTGGTCCAGGCCTTAGTCTTTTCCCGTTTCCAGCACGTGATTCCAGGAAAATTCCAATCCCTTGGGGGTTGAAGGGGACATGGCTCTCTTTTAGAATACCTCATTCCTTCCTGTATCCCAGGAACAGCACGTTACTTTTCCTGTTACTCAGCACTTAGATGCTCAGTGTCTGGATTCTGGAGTCCACATGTATTTGCGTCCTCATTAAACTCATTCACCGTTTCCTGTTCTCGGTGTTACTGAAACCAGAAGTGTGTGAGTGCCCTCCTGTGTGGGTGCCTGTGTGCTAGTGCTGGTGAGTTCCCCTTCTTTTCCAAGTACATGTCTATAGGGTCCAGGACCCATTACGTTTATGTTTGTCGAATTTCGGGCTATCCTGTTGGAGTCATGGTGTTTGCCAGGTGCCTGACACAAGCAACAAGGCAGACCTCACTGAGTGGATAGAGACATCTGCCCACTCATTTCTCACGACCCCCTGTTTTTGACTCAAGAGTCTTGTCACGGTGGATACATTGTGACAGGCAATGAATCCCGAGATTTGGCAATAGACTTGTAAAATGGGCTCTTGTGAGTCCAAGCCTGATCTCCAAACACCTTGGGCTGCCTTTTACAAAATTCCTTTTAAATTGGGGTTATCTAACACCTAACGAAAAAAAAGTCAAGGCTCAAAAGCACATACATGGTTTCTGGCTGCTGTGCTCCTGCTCCCTCTTCCTCGCTCCCCTCCCTGCTTCTCTGGCTGTTTACTGTTTTGTCTCTCACTATTTGTTCTCTACAATGGACCCATTTTCCCATCCTTCCACTCTAAAACTGTATCAGTATGCTGCCCTTTGGTTCTGTTCCCTCTTGCAGCATCTGCTATTCTGGTTCTTAATGGGACCACATGTGTGCTTCCCGGGCTTCTGCCGCTTGCCTACACCAGGACTTTTAAGTTGGTCAGCTGACCAGGATCCTAAACAAACAAACAAAAAAGTTTTATTTGTCTGTCTGTGAAAATAATGTGGCCACAGTATGCTTGTTTTATATCTGTATGAGTATGTGGGTGTGTTATTTGGGTGCTTGTTTATTTCTCTGTGTGTATGTGTTTTAAGGTCTGTAAAACTTATAACTCCGGATTACAACAGCTCTAAAAAAATACAAACATGTGGGTAATCTCCATTTTGACCTCACTGCCATCTTGGGTAAGAGTACCCATGTGTGCTAGTATTCTTTAACTTATTAAAATATTTCTTTAAATCTTCTTACATTTACTACCATTGGTAAGCTGTAACTAATTGGGTAAAATGCATGTCTAAATTTAACTTATATGTCTAGTTTAAATATAACTAACAGGTAATGGTACCCAATTCTCAAGTGCCTTTATAGATCTGAGAGTATGGCATTTAACAAAAGAACTTCTAACACAGAGATATGCCAGCTTCTGCGGCATCCTATAGCTCCTCCAAGAAGATGCGCAAGGTTACAAAAGACCTTCTGCCTTAAGCCTTGCCTTTGGGCATAGCAAAGTCACCCACACAGCAAAAAGCTGCCTTCCACCTCATCAGCTTCCTGGATGCTATACCTGGGATCGATCTTCTCAGCCTGCTAAGACAGGTAGACTAAATCCTTCTCCCCTACAGGAAAATCTTCAGGCCTCTTTTACTCAGCAGCTAAGGGCAAGCACTGTTTCTAAGGCTGGTGTTCTCCAAGGACTAAGGAGAGACTTGGGATTGCCTGAGTAGCTTAAAAAGCTGTCTCGTTTATCCCTCTTAGATCTGTCTGATGGCATTTGGTGACTTAAGGTACTCATAGCTCATTACTTCATTTGCTAAGTTTCCTGCTAAAAATACAGACAAATGAACCTCTTTCACAGGCTTCATAGTCCAGGATTTACAGGTTTCAAATGTATCTTAAAAGATCCAGAGTTCCCAATTTTCTTTAATTGTCTTCTAAAATGTTCCTGTTCCTGTTGTCTTATAGATACCTGCAGGTTCCTAAAAATTTCTGCTGCTTTATCAAAAAATATAATCTGGTAAAAACTAACAGTCTCCAAAGCCTAGTTTAACACCACCCATTTTCTTTTCTTTTTTTTAAAATATTTATTTATTTACTTATTTATTATGTATACAATATTCTGTCTGTGTGTATGCCTGCAGGCCAGAGGAGGGCACCAGACCCCATTACAGATGCTTGTGAGCCACCATGTGGTTGCTGGGAATTGAACTCAGGACCTTTGGAAGAGCAGGCAATGCTCTTAACCTCTGAGCCATCTCTCCAACCCCCAACACCACCCATTTTCAAACATATTTTACAGGTCACTCCTACTGTCTGGGCCAAGACCAATTTACAAATGGCCCTCCAGACAATGCCAACACCTGCACCAGCTCCTGAGACTTCACCATTGGTACCAACTCTCCTGGATCATGAAAACCTACCAACTAAAATCTGGTTTTAAAAGGGCATATCTGCTTTTGTGTCTCACTTATACACCCAAGCCTCACTTGTACAACCAGGGCACTTCTCTGTCCCATTCTTTCTAACAGTTAATAACCTTCCCATGGCTAGCCCCATTCATAGGGCCAATAATAACAATATATATATTTTTTCTCCTAGCCACCTGCCTTTTCATCTCCTTCAAGGACAGCTGCCTGTGGTCTCCAGGATGACAATAAACTGGATGCCTCTCCATCCAAAGAGTCTAAAATGTTTGGGTAGGGGCTTCACCCCAGCCCCCTGGCATCCATATACAAGGGAGTTTAAAAAAAAAATGTTTAGTTAAAAGCATCACCTCAGCCCCTAACATTCTTATTCAAAAATGGTTGGAATATTTGGTTGAAAGCATCACCTCAGCACCCTAACACCTCTTTATACAAGGAGTCTGGATTGTTGAGTTGGGGGCTTCACCCCAGCCCCCTGGCATCCATCTTGAAATGTTGGGTGGAAAGTTCCATTTCAAAGCTCCCTCCTCTGGGAGTTGTCTCAGTCCAAACTCCACTTCCAAGAAAGCCTGCCAAATAGTGACCCCTCTCCAGGGAGGGTCAAGAAGCCCACCAAATGGTGACCCCTCCCAAGGGAGGGTCTGGACCACTCCCATGGGCTATTTAAACTGCCCCCCCCCAGAGAATAAACACATGATCTCCCAGTTTTTTGTGGTCTGTCGGTTCTCTGTTCCCCTCTCCTTGTTTTCCCCGGGGGCACCTGGGAGTGTTGGCATCCCTTAAACCTGGTTTTCTTCTAATTTGGTCTGATTGGAATTATTGTGTCAGCAGAGGGGTTGGTCATTTAAGGAAAAATACTTATCAACTACCACTTGCATTCAGGATGGGTCCTCTCAGTTCACTCCCTACAAGTACCTTCAAAGACATGCCCAGAGGGGTGTCTCCTAGAGATTCCAAAGTTAGTCAACAATAAAGAATGATCTCATAATTACCATCTTGTGTTTCTATTTTATCACACCTGTTGATTAAATCTTAATGTTTTTAGTGGTTTGAAATATGCATATACCACTTGCCTAATTCCCCTTCTGAACAACACCATTCTGCTACAGAGGGACTGTGACTGAGAGATTTTTCCCTGTCCCTCCCCTTCCCCTCGTGGTGCGCTGTCACCAGACACGCAGAAGCTTTGCTAATCAAATGTTGTTGTTAACTCAACAAATACTTTTAGAGTAGTGAGGAATAAGGATAGTGATTCTGTCTTACTTTCATCTACTTCTCCAATGAAGACAGAGGGACCACACGGCTGGTAGCCTGAGCTCTTAATCCTTAGACTTCTGACTCTGGTAGAGCCAGTATCTTTACTTCCCCATAGAAAAGAATTTCAGGACTTGTTGTGTGAGTAGAGTTGGGTTTTATTATTAAAAGACATTGTTAGCAATGACCTTAAATATGAAGATTAAATAAGGTGCTCTATAAGGAAACAAAATACGCATGAGAAAGCATAGATATGGGCTAATTTTAAAAAAGAGTTAAAATCACTTTAGTTTTTAAATATCCACTGTGTGTGTGTGTGTGTGTGTGTGTGTGTGTGTGTGCATGTGCATGCGAGCGCCCGCGCAAGCTGCAGGTGGTGGTCAGAAGACAGCTCCCAGCAGTCAGGTCTCTCCTTCTACCATGTGGGTCCGGGGATTGTACTCAGGTCAGTCTGTAGCTGTCTTCACAGTAGCACTGTTGCTATACTGTTTTGGTGGCTTCTGGTGTTACTTCTCAAAGGGTTGCTAAGGAAGCTTTCTTTTTGGTAAATAATATTATGGAGTGGTTTCTGATGTATCCAAGGATTGGGGTTGATGAGGTAAATCCTGAGGTCTCAAAGTCTGCACAGCAAGTTCAGATTTAAAAAACAACAAAAAAACAACTTTTTAAAAATTGTAAACAAATGTTTAGTCTTGTTTGTGAGCTGTCCAGAGAATATCTGGGCAAGGGGCAAAGCCATCCTGAATGGCTACTCAGGTTTAGGCCTTAGCTGGTCTCTTGCTATACCAACATTCTTCCTTCTACACAAGGAATATCATCTCTGTGATGGCAACCGTCTAAGAAAATGTTAACAGTTTTGAGATTCTCAACTCTCAGTTGGAGAGAGGCTATGCCCAGGTTCCTTCCTCTTCCCCCATGAAAGGAACAGGAGTCCATATGGACCCGTGTATGTTTAGACATCCTGGTACTGATATAGATATCCAGCATGAATCAGCAAGAGATGATTGGCATCAGATATCCAGAGAATCCAGAAGTAATCAATGATGTCGTTTATCATATAGCCAGTTTCGGGCAGAATGCTACTGTTGTGTGATTCTGTATAAATATGACATCGAGGTTAAGACCTTTACCTTTGCTTTTGCCAGCCAGCCTGTGAAGGCCTGTGTGTGTTTAACTTTAGCCCGAGTGTAGGTGAGCACCTGCGTCTGTGTTTGCCAGTGCTTGCCAGTACGCACTGAAGGCACACACCTGCATGCCTGGCAGCCTGTGTGTCAGGGTAAAGTATGTCTTAGCTGCATCCCACTCCGTGTGTTCGCCTCAAGCTCCCAGCCTCTGTTCTTGGCATTGGAGCTGGGACCTCACTTCTAATCTTTCTCCTCACTTTGTAAGAAACTCCTAGACTTTCTTGAAAGGCAGGCTACTACCAGATACTTCATTCTTTACTTACACGACTTATTAGCAAATGTTTGCAGCTTGAATACAAGCTTAGGTATAGAATTTTTCTCCTCTGTTTTCGGTGAATGAAAATTCCAGGGAGGAAGCTATAACCACAAAGGTTGATTGACTGACTAGAACATCAATGCTATGGAGAGGTTACAGTGTTGCACGGCCACAGCCAAATTATCTTTGGCCATCTATCAACCCCTTAATAGCCATTTGATTCCTACCTCTGCGCATGACCTAATTAATATCTTTGTGATCATTAGGTAAATCCTTTTGAACGAAGAAGCCGACTTCTAGATCCCACCAGCCAAAAGGCTAAAACCCCACAAAATAGCAGTTGAAGCCTACACAGTTTCCCCCTCTTTACTGTAATCCACCTACCTGACGAACTCACTAAAATAATTGGAAGGTGTATTGATTTATGACTTGACTTGTTCTGTTATTATTAAAGTTTCAGGACACTGCTCCCTCACTGGAACTCGGCATTTGGAGAGACCTGACTCTATGTCCCAAGCTGCAGCCACTCATATTCAGGTTCTAAATAATCTCTTTTGTTTCTTTGAAGTGTATCTTAGTCAGAGTTTCTATTGCTGCACTAAGACACTGTGGCCAAAAAGTAAGTTGGGGAGCAAAGGGTTTATTCGGCTTACACTTCCACATCACAGCTCGGTCATCTCGGACAGGAAGTCAGGGCAGGAAGTCAGGGCAGGAGGCAGGAGCTGATGCAGAGGCCATGGAGGAACACTGCTTACTGGCTTACTCCCCAAAGCTTGCTCAACCCGCTTTGCTGTAGAACTCAGGATCACCACAGTGGGCTGGGCCCTCCCTCATCAGTCACTAATTAAGAAAATGTCCTGTGGGCTTTGTGCATCCCGTCTTCTAGAGGCATATTCTTACTTGAGGTTCTTTCCTTGTTGACTGAGGTTTCTGTCCCGCCAGGTTCCACAGCTGTTTAGTCCCCCCAAAACACACAGAGGTCTACATTAATTATAAACTGATTGGCCCATTAGCTCAGGCTTCTTATTATCTCTTATAACTTACATTAGCCCATTATTCTTGTCTGTGTTAGCCATGTGGCTTGGTACCTTTTTTTGGCAAGGCAGTCACATCTTGCTTCCTCTGCAGCTGGGTCACAACTGCAGACTGAAACTTTCCTTTTCCCATAATTCTTGTTGCCACATCT
>NW_026068025.1:2240749-2384648 GCF_014885135.2 Alexandromys fortis | reverse complement strand
GGTGCCTGGGTAATCTCAGTTTGTGGTCCTTCCTGCAACCAGGTATTGCCTCAGGCTAAACTACTGAGACTCAGGCCTCTATTAATCTTATCAAGGCTAAGTCCTACCTACACTGGCAGGTGATAATGGTTGAAAGTTAAGAACTTCCTTTGGGTGGTCTGTTCCTATTAAGCTCATCATGGCTGGGCCCTACAGCCAGAAACTCAATGGTGGACAGAGCAGGAACTCTATGGTGATGCTTATTCTAGGGAGCTGAGAGTCGAAGCTTAGGTGTTTGCCTTTAAAGCACAAAGCCCCGCAGCTCAGACTACCGACTACCGCCTTGGTTAGACCCAGGGTCTAGCACAATGCTAGACTTGAGAAAAGCCAGTATGCATGGTTAACAGGCGGCAGTTTCATCCCCAAATAGAGAATGTTAAAATTCCAGCTTGATACCGCCGCCGTGGAGCCAGCCTGTACCCATCACTAAGAAGAGAGAGAAAGCATGCTATGTGACTGTGCTCACAACCTTCAGCAGGATCCCAGGAGCCCAGGACTTCAGGCAGGAGGGAAGAGGGGAGGGAGACGAGACAGGGAAAGGGGAGAAGGAGAAAATATTAACTAAAGACAATTACTTTTTAAGCTACCAAGTGACATTTCCAAGAGGACAAGATAAGAAAATGCACCCCAGGTCCCCATATCTGTGCGAAATTCTCCCAGCTGCTGCAAGATTAAAACTTCCCAGAAAATTGGGACAGAAAAAAATTTACAATTTATAAATTTTTATCATGTTTAAATATATGATAAAAGGAATTCTTTGAATATGTGGTACAGCACATATTTAGTTATTTAGCTGGGCTTTTATGAAGTAAACAATGTACTGTCACCGAAGTCAATAGAAAGTACAGATGTGGATATAAGTATGAAATCAGACACAGTAAAATCACATGAATGACTTTGCATAATTCTATACATTTAACATTTCAATAGGATAACTAATATTATTTTCTGTTTGCAGTGCCAAGGATCAAACCTGAGGCCTCATGCATGCTAGGAACATGCTTACCGCTAAGCTACAACTCCAGCCCAGTGTTTTTTTCTTTTTATATTCATTTTTTTAATAGATTTTTATTTGGGTCATATTCAGCACCCCTAGCTAAAACTGAGACAGTGAAAGACAGAAAGTCAAAGTAGCCCAACTTTTACAAAAGAAACCAAGACAGTGGTAGCAAGATAAAGTCAACCAAAAGATGGGGTCACTGCAGTTGTTTAGAATAATCTCACAAGAGAAATGAAATGAAAAGGATATTTCTGTACTATTGACATTTCCCCACGGCCTATAGAAAGAACAGCAGTTTTTATTTTTACCATGTGGAGGCCCAAGGATAGCTTGTAGGCATTAGTTCTTGCCTTCTGCCATGTGGGTCTTGGGATTAAACTCAGGTCGTCAGGCTTGGTGGCAAGTGTCTCTTTACCCACTGAGCCATCTCACCAGCTAGGAAAACATTTTTAATTACCTTTATCAAGTGAGAATAACTAACAAAATCTAACAAAGAAACACAAAAATAATATTACAGCACAATCCTGCCAATAAATATCGTTGCAAAAATATTAAATATTATGGAAAGGATCCATCGGTTCCATAAAGGAATATCATAGCTGGAATAGTTTAACACGAAGAAAACAGTAATTGTCAAGAATCACAGTAGTTTTAAGGAGAGAAGTGAGGGAACCATTTCTATGAACACTAAAATGGTGTGTGACAGATACTCCACCTTCTTGCTGGAAACAGTAAAATAAATTTCATGGATTATTTTCTGAAGATATCATTTAAAGAATTGCACAAATACATACTAAGAAGTGTATATGTATGTGCATGTATCTTATCCCCAAATCAGCATGCTACTTAGTAGAAAAACATTGACAGCAACATCACTTCTGTTATCATAACAATCAACTGTTACAGCATTAGTCCAAAGGGAAGAAGATGTCGGTGGTGACAGAAAAATCTGTAGGGGAAGAAAGATGGTGGTTAAAGGGATTTGCTGTTGAGCCTGCTGATCCAAGTTTGATCATCAGGCGGGGAGGGAACTGACCCCCACAAGTTGTCCTTTGACCTCTACATATTTGCCATAATACTTGTGCACACACATGCACATGCATAAAAGCAAACACAGTAAGTAAACAGAAAAAAAATCTTTTGGATAGAATATGAAATTAAGATTACCTATAGATAATATGACTGTTTATCTGGAAAGCAATATCAATTAAAAATAACATAAGAATTCAGAATATAAGTAGGGCGGTGGTGGCGTACGCCTTTAATCCTAGCACTCGGGAGGCAGAGGCAGGTGGATCTCTGTGAGTTCGAAGCCAGCCTGGTCTACAAGAGCTAGTTCCAGGACAGGAACCAAAAAAAGCTACAGAGAAACCCTGTCTCGANTAGGCACTGTGGGCCAGCACGTTGGGGAGCCTGTGGAGGAGCTAGCCCTGTCCCATTGCGGCCAATTTTTGGCCAGTAGTGGCCATGACCAGCGACTCAAATTTTGGAACATGACTCAGCTGCGGACTGTGGTTGTGGACGACTATCGGCGACGCAAGAAAAAGGGAGGACCGCTTCGTGCCTTGAGCAGTAAGGCCTGGAGCACTGATGACTTCTTTGCAGGGCTGAGAGAAGATGGGGAGGATGCCAAGGCTCCAGAGGAGGTGGCGAAGGACAGCGATGACGACAGTGACTGAGGGCACGAGGACAATGTCAGGACAAGGAGCTGTGTTTTCTGAGACAGCTTTGTGTTTTGATGCTGTAGACTGAACCTACAATCTTGAGTATAAGCTTAGCTCTGCTACTGAGTGACACCCCAGGTCCCCAAAAAGGAGTTCCCAATACTCTGTTTTATGAACTCATGGCCCCATAGTGGGAAAGCATTTGCTCACCCTACCATTGTAAAACAAACTGTTATAGCAAGACAGCACAGACAGACATGTGTGTACCAACCAGGGGTTTAATATAAATACAACCAATGTAGAAAAAGAAAACCAGGTAAGCCCAAATCAGTAACAAGTGGTGGAAGGGCCTTTGGCTCAAATAAAAACACAGATTCATAGTAAGCTCTCTTGTGTGGGTATGGTGAGTTACTTGTCAAACTGGGAATTGACCAAGGATACTAGGCCGGAGGTCAGATCAGACCCTGGGCTCAATAGGGAAAGGCAAAGTTCTTCACAACTAAAGTAGCACTTAGGTGTGACAGGGTTTGCCCTAGCAAGGAAGCTGTAGCCAGGCCCTGTCACTTTGTGATTCAGTAGTGGCTGCCCAGGCCTGCTGGGCTGGGGACAGGCACAGGTTCTGCCTACCCATTTAGAATGCCTGCAGAGAAGAGGGAGAGGGGTCACTGCTTAATCATGGTACCAGCTTCAGCCCCAGGAGACCACAAGCTGGTCCTAGACTCACTCAGTGTTTCCAGCAACTGCGCAGAAACAGCATCCTTGGCCACTTCATGCCCATCCTGCCAATCAGAGGCCATCACAACCCAAATGAGGCCACTGAAAGGCACTGGGGGTCCAGGGATTACAACCTGGTACCAAAAGCGCTGCCAGCCAGCAGGCCCTGTGCCTAAACACTTGATAAGGAACACTGGGCTGCCCAGCTTCATTCGCTGACAAAGCAGCTGCAGAGCGGCCCGAGCCCCTTGGAACCCTAGCCTGTCCCTGCTCTGCGGGCTGCCATCCGGCCTGAGGAGTCGCAGTGAGGGACCTGCAAGCTGCTGGCGGAAGTGCTGCTTCAGGTCTGGCTTGAGCCACTCGACAGCCACCTGTTCTCCACAAAGGCGTGACTGCCCTTCTACCAGGGCCTTTTTGGCCATGGCAGCGGCTCGGTGTGTGCTGAATTTGAGCAATGCAATCTGAGAGGGCGCCGACCCAGGGCTGGGTAGCAGCAATGTCTCCTGCAGGCTGGGACCCAGAGGTTGGAGGGCGAGCAGTAGCGTGCAGCGGTTCAAGCTCGGAGGCAGCCCGTCTACTGTCAGCTCGCACTTCTCGGGGCTTCTGCACACCAGAAGCTGGCAAGAAGGGCGCAGCTGGTGGTTGTGCAGAGTGGCAATGGCGGCCTGGGCACCGCGCCGTGAGCTGTAGCGCGCACAGGCAAAGCCACGGTTTAAGCCACTGAAGGTCATCATTAGGCGGAACTCGTAGAGACGCCCCACGCGCTGGAAGAGTGGGATCAGCTGGTGCTCATAAACGTCCTGGGGTAGTCGTCCAATAAACACCTCGGACCCTGAAGGTGGCGGGCTGCCCACCCAGCCTGGGGATGGCCCGCCATACTTTCTTTGCCCGTTGACCTGCACCAGGCGGATGCCAGTCTCTCTTACCCACGCCTCCAGGGCTGCCTTGTTCTCTGGATTCACCCTCTCGCACCATTGCTCACACTCACGGTTCGACTGCATAACTCTCTCCTAGGTTTGCCAGTACGCTTTAGAACTTCCTTGAGCTTCTGTCAAAAAGGGCTTTCTTAAGCTCCACCCAACACGAGTAGTGAGCAGAACACAAAGCACAGTCAAAAAGGAGTTGATTGGTCCCAGCCAGGTTTGTCTTATTTGAGCATGATACTGCACAGGTGTTCACTTGAAAAAAATCCTACTGGGAGCCTATGACTGACTGAAGCTTAGCTGTTTGTGATTGGCCAAATTCTGGCTCATTGTCACAAAAATGTAAATTGTTCCTTCATTAATATTTCTAAGTTTATTTATTTGTGAAGCTAACATCACAGTTAGTGAAGAACTCAAAACACAAAGGGCCTCAGAGTAAATTGTTTCTTGCTGACTTGGGAAGAGATTATAAATGGAAGGGAGGGTTTCGTCTTCACACAGAGGCTTTATGAGGACAATGACTAAAATATGCCTGTTCAGAAGCTGGCATTTCATCAGCTATGAGAAAACATTGAGAAGCACCCATTTCCTAAGAAGCTGGCTTGCTGGGATTGGCCAAGATATTAACAAACAAGTTTACCTACTCCTATTTAATTTCAATGATTTTTTTTTTGCCTAATTTCTTTTTACTTCTAACTTCTAATACTATACTGAGTTCAAACTTATCTTGACCCCAACTTTAAGAAAAATCTTTCATCTTTTGGTGATTTTTTTTTCTTGAATTAAAAAATAAATTAGATGTATTAAATTTTATGTGTGTGCGTGTTTGCTTGCATGTGTGTATGGGCACCAGATATGTGCCTGGTGCCCAGAGGAGTCAGAAAAGGGCATTGGTCCCTAGACCTGTGGTTACAGGTGGTTATGAATCACCATGTGGGTTCTGGGAACTGAACCCAGGTCCTCTGGAACCACTGAGCCATCTTTAGAGCCCCAGTTTCTCATAAACGCTCCTTCACCGTATTGAAGAATCTTCTATGCTTTTCTCTACCATTTCATTTGTTATTGATAAAATTCTTGGCTCTGTGTGGCATCTCTGCCTTATAATCTACAGCACTAAGAGGTGGGGGGGGGTCGAAACTCAGGGTCAGTCTGAGCTAAAGCCTGTCTCTAAAACCAAAACCCAAAGTAAAATAAAACAAATAAACCACAATACAGACTTTTATATCCATCGTAAGTGTAAACTCCAGTGACCCTTGGGACATTCCGGCCAAGTTGCTATCTGTTCCCACTACTATCCAACTCCTGAACTTTTTCATTACCGAGAGTACAACTCTGAACTTTTTAAAAAGACCTCTTCCTATAAATCCCCAGCCGCTGGGGACCACTTCTTCCTGTCTCTGTGTCATCATAGAAGTGAGTGATGGGACACTCGTCTGGCTTCTGTCTTCAGCTATTTTGTTAAATGTCGTCTTTTCATGCCTCTTGCTTACTTTATCTCTCTGTGTTTCTTCTCTGACTTTTATCTCTCTTAAGCTATTCCTTTCCTCTTCTTTCCTTACTTTTAATTTTAAGCCTCTGCCCCTTCCTTATTGTCTTATCTATTCTTCAGTCTTATCACCTTCCTTTGGGGTTTCCTTATTTTCAAAGATTATGTTCATGAAAATTATGCCATCTGCCATCTGAATGCTTTTTTTTCATAGAAGACTTGTGTCTCTTCTTTCTTTCGTTACCCGAGTGTGCCCTTTTCTCACTATTGTTGGTATGTGGATACAAACAACATCAAATATCAAAGCTAGGATTTGCTAACAAATATGATGAGTGCGAGGAAAGGCATCTAAGGTGCCTAAGGTTCCAATTGAAGCTGACATCTTCAACACTACTCACAAAATCTGTTGGGTTTTGTTGTTTTTCATTTTTTGCCTGTTATTTTTTTCTTTTAGGTTATAGGGGTTCTCTGTGTAGTCTGATGGTCCTAGAACTCTCTGTAGTCCAGGCGAATGCAAGGATCCACTTGCCTCTGCAACTCAACTATAAAATTTGTTCTTTTTTGTTTTGTTTTGCGGAACAGGGTTTCTCTGTGTAGCTTTGGAGCCTGTCCTGGAACTCACTCTGTAGAATCAGCCATAGAAATGCCTGCAAATGGAAAAGGCGTTCACTCTCGCTATTCCTTAGTGAAGTACAAGCTGAAAGCCACAGTGAGGTATCACTGTACACCAACTAGGATGGCAGTTGTAGGACCCTGACATGACCAAATGCTGGAGAGGCTGCCGAAAGTGACCGGTGGGGACTATAAATTGCTATAAACATATTGAAATTTTATTTGACTACAAAAGCTAAACATGTATTTGTTATCCCCTGGGAATTCTGTAGAACAACTGAGTAGAGGAATAAAGACAGATATATACATAGGTTAACTTTGTAAGAATTTGTATACATTTAATAATAAAATGAAACCTTTGTTACAAAAATAGTGTATTTCCATTTCCTCAATTTCTGGCAGAGAAAAATTTCAAGGGCAGGTAAATAGAGTTGAATTGCTGTAACCTCTGAGGGCTGAGTGTGCATCTGTGTGCCCAAGGCTCTCTGCCTCCTTTGGGGCTGTGCTTCCACATCCTAGGAAGCTGGGTGTGATTTGCTCAGGACCCATTTCTCTGCAGGAATATATCTACTGCTTCGAAATCATCAGCAGTTTCAGCTGTTAAACTGTCTAATTCCTATCAGACAGGAAAAGAATATCAACTTTTAAGATGTTTGAATTCTTCCTGACCTGTACTGGTGTTAACAACAAGTTTATTATTATAACAAGTGACAATTCAAACTTTGGGTCCCTACAATTTGGAAGTCCATCAGTTCATGAACTGCTGAGAGCAGAAAAGTGTATTTAAGCTTCAAGCTCACTGTTCAGTACATCTTATGAAGCCACTCCTTCCGAGCTCTGCCTTCTTCAGCACCAAATTTATTCTCAGGGACTCATTTCCTTTGGTTGTTAAAACATTAGCCAGAGTGTGCTCTAGGGTCAGATGCATTTCATGCCTTTTTCATGAGAATCTTAACAAAGGTTCAAGGTGAGCATCTGGGTAGATTTGGGCCACCAGGTACTTGGCTGATGTAATCTATGTGCTGAGGATGGGTTTCTGTCCTGAAGAGGCTCTGAGGTTGTGGCAGTAAATGAGTTACCCTCAATAAAGTATGTTTTAACTGAAAAGGGGGGGGCCTTCTTAAATTACCAACTTGCTGTCTTTGGAAGAAGTTTGTGGGGAGCTACTCCACACCCCTAATCTTGAAGTGATGATTTTCCTGGTCCTTAGTCATTTAAGTCAATGAATATTTGATATTCAAAAACTAGAAGGGAGACTATTTCGGTTGGGAATACATATACATATAATTCTAGTCCTTTTTCGGTGCCATAGCTATACTGTTTTGTTGGGAGTATTTGGATATGTTTTTTAAATATATTCAACAAAATGCTCTCAATTGCTATGCTGGCTATTTTATGTCGACTTGAAAGCAGCCAGAGTCACTTGGGAAGAATGAACTTCATTCAGTTGGGAAAATGTGCCCACCAGCTTAACGTGTGGGCAAGCCTACAGTTCTTTTTCTTAACTGATGATTGATGGAGGGGACCCAGCTCACTGTGGGAGCTGCCCCTCCTCCTGGGTGCCTAAAAAGGTAGGCTGTACAAGCCTGGAGGAAGAAGCCAGTACAGCACTCCTCCACTGCCTCTGCCATCTGTTTCTGCCTCCAGGTTCTTGCCTTGTTCGAGTTCCTTCCCTGACTTTCCTCACTGATGGATTGTGATGTGGAAGTGAAAGCTGAAATAAACCCTTTCTTCCCCAAGTCGCTTTTGGCCATGGTGCTTTACCATAGCAATAGAAACCCTGAGACAATGGGCTTCTCCAATGTAGAACATATTTAAGAGACAGTGAAGACTCATCTTTCAGTGGTTGGGCACTCAAGAGTTTAAAATTGGTCACTCTCTGATCAAATAAAAAAAAAAAAAGGTAACCAAGCATTCTCCTGTGATGAACTCTGAGCTATTTTCAATATTGCAACACAGAATAGATACTGACCTTGGACTGTGGCTTGCTACACACAGGTAATACTGGGTTGTGTGTGCCGAGGCTACTGATCTGTTTTGTAACATTAGGAGCCTGCTCCTCCTACACTTTCTCAGCTGCAGTCCCACGAAACATCCAAACTGAATGTTTTGCTGTTTGTTTTGAAGTGAGAGCAAAGCTGAGGTCTGGAGACAGTGGGGTGGCCTTGCCAATTGTCTTGCTTCACCAAGAAGGGCCTCAGATAACTCAACTCACAGGCTATTGTGCAAGCCACACGATTGAGAAAGCTAGCTGGGCACTCCAGACAAAGGACGCAGAGTGCCAAAAAACGCCTGGAAGGGAATGTGCTCAAGTGCTCAGTGAGCAGCAAGGAAGTCACTCTGGCTTGAACTCAGTGTGTGGGTGAGAAGAGGCGCACCCAGAGTGCAGGACATATAGGGCTTACAGAGGATGGCGTGGACTTTGAATTTTATTCTCAGTGTGACAGGAACCTGCTGGAGAGATTTGAGCAGGGAGCTAATAGAAGTCTGCGTATGTTCTGAAAATACCAGTGATAGCTCAGTGAGGAACAGGAAATGGCAAAACTTTGCAGTCAGGAGAGAGAAACCAGCCCAGTTACTTCACACAGGTGGGAGTAAACACCAGCAGAAGGAAGAACCAGGTGGTATCAAAGACGAGAAACAGATTGAAAGGTTTCAGCTGCATCTCATCGCTCCTGGAGGCAGGAATACACTTATCTCCCCTTCCACCACAGACATGCCAGCATGTGCCACACTACTGAATACAAAGAGAAACAGAAATTTTGATTTTCCTGGTGGTCCTTCCTTCTGGTAGGATTTCCTGAGAGGTTGAGAAGGGAGGAGAACCTCCTATGGGCCCCTGAAGTACAGAGTAGTGTAGGATTAAGAAGTAACATTATCTAAGCAATCAAGCAGGGAGTCTATTAGGATGCTGTTGATAGATAGGTAGATAGATAGATAGATAGATACATAGATACATACATAGATACATACATAGATATATAGATATAGTAGATATTGTTAGGAATATTTCCCAACACGAGCTCCCTGCCTTTGCAAAACTCCCAATCAAGCCAAATCAAAACAAGCCGAATTAAGAAATATCCAGGTTAATGGGAGTTCTGCACTCTTGGGTGGCTCCGAGGGGGAACCGGGAAGCCGGGGAAATGTGACCCCGGGGAGGAAGAAAGGGAGACCATGTGTTCCTGTTTTTGGGAGATCACTTAAATACTCTGGGGAGTGGTCCTGACCCCATCCCCAGGGAAGGGTCAGGACCTGGCCTGTTGGGATTTGGAGTCCAGACCAGGCCTGGGGGTTGGGATTGATGCGAGGGGCTGGGGCCTATGCCCAACTTGACAGATATATGTTATGGTTTGAACCATTAATTATTGGATTCAACATCTATTCTGAAGTTAAGGTTAAAGAGTTAGGGAACACTGAAGGAAGTATGTTTGGTGGAGAATAAATCAAAAGTTCTAATGAATTTAACGGTAAGGAAGGCGCCCATTCTAAGTCTAAACAGAGAACAACATTTAGTCATTCCAGAAGATGGGAAGGACAACCCTAAATGGCCACCATTGCTGTGCAGCTCCAGACGGGGCCGGATGTCCACCATTGCTAATCAGTCCGGAGAGGAAATTTTGGGAAACCTGGGTGCGGGTTCCCTTTCTGAAGCAGTTCTACCAGACAGTGGAACAGAAACACTGGAGAATTAAAAACCAGCGATGACAAAGCTGGCGTGTGTACACTGGATCCATCTTCGCTGCGTCGCGTCAACCAGGCCGGCCGCCTGGCTTGCTCCACGTTCGCATCCGGCCCGAGACTTTGCCTCTGAGTCTGAGAGGCTGGGGGGCGAAAGGAGTCCGCTACCGGCTGGGCGAGCACGCCCCCGGGGCCTCATTTCCTCCTCCGAGAGGTCGTTCCGCCCTTCTCTGAGGCCAGAGCCCGCCTTCCGAGCGTCCGCCGGCCACTAAACGCACGCCCTCTCCGGACGCCCGCGGACCAGGGTACAGCGGCTCTGCTAGAGGTCGGGGGCGGGGCCTCTCAGTCACGTGCGGCTGCCCGGCCAACGCGTCGCGTCGTTAGCGGCGGAACTGTGGGGCTGGCTTACCTGGAGGCCTGGTCTGGGCCGGTAGGCGGGTGGCCAGGGTGAGCCCGGGTGCAGTCCGCGCATCTCCGTGACTGTGCGGCCACACCTACCCCGCTCTGCGTTCTCAGCAGCCCGGCCATGGAGCGTCAGGTCCAGCGGCTTCGTCAGGCGTTCCGGTCCGGCCGATCGCGGCCGCTACGCTTCCGACAGCAGCAACTCGAGGCCCTGCGGAGGATGGTGCAGGAGCGCGAGGAGGACATCTTGGCAGCCATCGCGGCGGACCTGAGCAAGGTGAGCGTCCGCGGGGTGGGAGGGACCGGGCGCGAGCCCTTATTCCCCTTATTCCGTGCTGTAGCAGGTTGTTTTGTTTATCCAGCAGTGAAGAGGGAGCAGAGGTACTCCGGACTCCAGCTCTGCTTAGAGCCTTGAACGTTGTGTTTGCACACGTTGAAGTGTTTACCTGGTGCTCGCAGTTTCTCTTCTGCGAATGCTTTTTGTAGGCTTGCCCGTTTCTACTGCATTTATAGGCTCTTTCCTTACAGTGTGCTCTTAACTCTCTGGGTCTTCTGAGTGTCAGTAGTTTGTTCGCTTGGTAAAGTTCAGATATTTCACTCGCTGCCTTATTTCTTAACTTTTTCTTTAATAGGTTCTTCTTGTAGACAATATTGTTTTTAAAGTAATCTTCAACACTCATATTTTCCTTCATGACGTTGTGTATCATTAGACATATGTTGCTTAAACGCTAGTACACTGACAGTCACTCCGGGGACTTTTAAAATACAAATCTTGATTCAGTCCGTCAGAGACAGTGTCTGAGATTTCTAATGAGGTCCCAGGCGATATCACATGGCCTCTTTAGAAGCAAGCTTTGGATACCAAGGTTTAAAGTAGTGTTGGAGGTATAACTATATTCTCCTGTACTCTCTATTAATTTTTTTTCTTTTTACTTTCTAACTGTATTCCAGGCATAGTATGACTTTTATTTTTAGATTTATAATCCACCCTTCCCCAAAGACTATTGCAAAAAGTGGTAACTGCTGTAGTAGTAATGAGAGTAGTAGCTACAAGCCTTCCTTCAGAGTACTTTGGTAAAGAGCAGCTGTGGTGGTAAACAAAGATAAGATACTGACCAGCCGTTCTGCAAGCGTCAGCTATTTTGTGTGTCTTTGTACGTACATACATAGGGTTACTGAAGAATTTTAAACCAGGCCGTGAAGTAGAACATATATAGATAAAGTGGGAACATGGTTACAAACCAGTGTGCTAAGGATGAAGTATGCATAGTACTGAAATCATGACTGAGGAAGGCTGCTATCCATCAGGGAGGCGTTGCTGAAAGAGCTAATTTCTTTTCAGAGGCATTGGCCATCTTAGAGAGGAAGAGCCAGGAAGAGTATCCAGGGTGTGTCTTATTGAGAACTTGGAGGGCTAGAAAAAAATCTGATAGCAAACTGGGGAGGGGGTGGGTGTCTAGTAACACCGGTTGTCACTGCAGATACACTGGGTCTGAGCCATGGGCCACCCTAAGCCAGTGGTTCTCCACCCTCCTCATGCTGCGGCCTTTCAGGACAGTTCCTCATGTTGTGGTGACCCAACCATAAAATTGTTTTCACTGTTACTTCATAAAAGGAATTTTGCTACTGTTACAAATCATAATGTAAATATCTGATATGCAGATTAGCTGATGTGTGGCACCTGTGTGGGTCGTGACCACAGGTCGAGGACCCTTGTCCTTGGCCAATTATACTGTACTCTTGTGTAAGAGTGACTGGTTTTCTTTTCCAGAGCAAACTCAATGCCTACAGCCATGAAGTCATTACCATCCTGGGGGAAATTGATTTTATGCTCGCAAATCTTCCTGAATTGGCTTCTGCTAAACCAGCTAAGAAGAATATGCTTACCATATTGGATGAGGCCTATGTTCAGCCAGAGCCTCTGGGAGTCGTATTGATTATCGGAGCTTGGAACTACCCTTTTGTTCTTATCATGCAGCCTCTGGTGGGAGCCATCGCTGCAGGTCTGGTGCCCGCTGATGGCTTTATTCCTGTCTCAAGGGTCTAACTGTGTCATGTTGGTTGTAAGTTAAGTATGGTGTCTAGTTAAATACATTTGCTTTGGTGGTTTGCCTTGGCTGACACCAGCAACTTACTAAGCATTCATATGTATCTTGTACTTACGAATGCTGAAGTACTTAGGGGGTGAATCTAAGAGTCAAAGACATCTGAGTTAGTAGTCTTAAGATCTCAGAGTCAGGCGTCCATATTCTAATGTGATTCTTGTTGATGGCTTTGCCTTTAGAAAAAAAAGCATTTAGTTTCATTTGACCAGTTTCTTTTTTTTTTGGTTTTTCGAGACAGGGTTTCTCTGTGGTTTTGGAGCCTGTCCTGGAACTAACTCTTGTAGACCAGGCTGGTCTCGAACTCACAGAGATCCGCCTGTCTCTGCCTCTCAAGTGCAGGGATTAAAGGCGTGCGCCACCACCGCCCGGCTTGACTAGTTTCTTTATTCAAATAATGGTGTAATGTTAGCTCAAGTGTACAGCAGATTGATTTCTTACTTTGAAAGCTCTGGTTGATATAACCTGTTTGCTCAGTGATTCTAGGGCAGAGAGAGAACCATGGTAGAAGTGCAGAGAAAGATATAGAAATCTGGGGAGTGTGGGAAGCTAGAGAGACTGTTGTCAGTGGCCTGGGGATGTGAGAGCCAACGGGTTAGTGCTTGGGAAGGAAGACACGAAAGAAAGAGGACACGCGATGTGAGGCGGGACAGACTTAAGAGCTGCAGAAATACATGAACCAGCCCGTGCCCTGCATGAGTGTTGCTTTGGTAGCTGTTAAAGTTACCCTAATATTGGATGATGATGTTCTGCTATCCACTTTATTCAGGAAATGCTGCGATTGTTAAGCCTTCAGAACTAAGTGAAAACACGGCTAAACTCTTGGCTAAACTCCTCCCTCAGTATTTAGACCAGGTAAGACTATCTTGGTCCATCTTCAACCCATCTGTTTATGGTGGAAAACACAGATTTGACTCTTCTGCTAGTGATGTCATTGCTGGCTGCAGATCAGTGGGGCTTCCTTAAGTCTCCAACAGTTGGTTTAATAAAGGAAGCCAGGTTGCAAAATTCACTGTAGAATGACCCAGCAACTATGATTACACAGAGTGTTGAGGCTGCGGCTTCATATGTGTCTCTTTTCTACCACCTGGCACTTCCAAGGATACTATTTTAGACATCACTCATGTAGTGAACTTGTTGATGAGAGGCTAGCATGTTTCTGTCACTGTCCGTTTTCCTACCAGAACATCATGTGTGCTATTATATGAGTATGCTTGCTTTTTAAAAGCATGCTTGTGGCTGGAAGAAAAGTGCCTTCCCGAACCAGCACTCTGAGTTAACTAGCGTGTAGGCCCTGAAGAGCGTCGAAGGCTGACTAGGGAGCGTGAGACCCAGCTTTTCGGTAGCGGATCAGATCCAGAAGTTCCTGTGACCTCTAGAGAGGAAGTTGATTGCTTTGTGGCTGCTGGGTTCCCACAGTTTTGCCGGGGAGATTACTCATTTAACTTTCATCAAAAGGCAGCTTTAAAACACCCAATTAGTATTATGTTTCTTGATATGCAGTGTCCCCGTGACCAGCTCTAGCTCTTAGAGTGATTTTGCTCTTTATTGTCTTACCACTGTCGTCATAGCTCTCAGAACAATTGGTTCTAATAGCTTGGTTATCCAGTCTAAATGGAAGAGAGTAAGTGTCACGGATTCAGTAGGACTTGGAACCAGAAGGTAGAGGATTGAGGTCTCGATTTGTCCCTCCCAGGTGTAAATTCTTTAATAGTTGATGGTCCAAATGGGGAGGATGATAATGTATCCGCTTCAGTTGTCTGGTGGATTAACTTAACTGTGGATTAAAGCACAGAAAAATTAAAAGTACGTGAGTCAGTTGAACTGTAAAGTGACCAGGAACTAATTAGCCTTCTAAGGAGCAAGAGATCAAATGCTGACAGAGGTTGACACGCCCGCTCATCCATCGTACAGCTTAGGCGCTCGCACCACCTCACCGTTTCCTTGCCACTTCTTCTCAGCCACTACTTTCTGCCCTTGCTGTTATTATTAAAAGTATTTTCTAAGTAGCCACCTAAAGGCAGCACAGCGCCTATAATGGGCATTGTACAGATGTTATGAGACTTTTCCTGGTAACAAGTTCAGAGATTGCCTAAGGTTTGGCAGCTTGCCTAAAGTCACAGATGCTAGCAAGTGGAGAGCCTCAATTCAGTTCAGATCTACTTCAAAAGCAAGTGCCCTCAGCGGTGATGCTCTGGGTCCTGTTCATTGGGCAGATATGGACTTAGGTACCTTGGGCTTAGCCCTGCTGTACTTTGTACTGGGCCGAGAGAGAACATTGGGATTAAGACATGAACTGCAGGGCTGGAGATGCAGCTCAGTAGGTAGAGCACTGGCCTAATGTGTACAAGGCTCTGGGTTGGATCCCCAGCACTGTGCAAAACACAGCGGAACAGCAGCAAAAGAACCTCACCATCCCCTCCCCGCATCTTGCACATTTCCCCGTGGAATCCAACTGTTTGCTCTCCTTTGTGCTCTTGTTGCCAAGCTCATGGAGGAAATATTGGACTTTGAGGCCTGTGTCGGTTGATAGTTCCTGATCACCAGCAGATCCGTCATCCTCCCTCTGTCTTGGGTCACCTCCTGATCTGTCCCTCGTAGGAGATGATCTTGATCTTTTGGTTTTCCTGACTGCACCTTATCAGTGTTGAAGAATTGCTGACGTGAGGCCTTAAGATTAATTTGACAGTGCAAGAATCTGTTTCTCTTTCTTTGAGGACCTGTATGCGGTTGTTAATGGTGGTGTTGTGGAGACCACAGAGCTCCTGAGGCAGCGGTTCGATCACATTCTCTACACAGGCAACACCGCGGTAGGAAAGATTGTCATGGAAGCTGCTGCCAAGCATCTGACCCCTGTGACCCTGGAACTCGGTGGGAAAAGCCCTTGCTACATTGACAGAGACTGTGATCTGGATGTTGCTTGCAGGTGAGGCTGGCTTTGCTTTCCTGAGGTTTTCTCCAGCAGATGGAAGTTTTTTCTAATGGCTGTTTTCCTTTACACGTGAACCTCATGACTTACGGCTTCAAGGTTCATCAACTTTAGTGGCTGGTGTGCCCGAGAGTAGCCAGTGCCTCTCAAATCGTCTTCTGATGTCACTGCTGGAATAGGGAGCCACACATAGGTCCTGCCAGCATGTAGTCTTCCTCAGGAAGTTTGGAAATATTCTTATGGATAAACCTGGAGAGAAATTTTCCCAGGGTTGCTCTTTTTTTCTTTTCCAGTGTTGGGATCAAATTATGGTAAGCCTGTGATCCACATTAAGCTACACCCTGAGCCAGTAGCTTAGAAGAATGATAATCCAAAGGGCTGTGTGTATGAATAAAAACACTCAGTTGAAAGGGTGTCGTATTCACTTCGTAGCTGAGATCCTTTGTTCACAAGACAGTATGAGAGATATTTTAATAGCATTTTTTTTCTTTTTTCTTTTCTTTCTTTCTTTTTTTTTTTTTTTTTTGTTTTTCGAGACAGGGTTTCTCTGTGGTTTTGGAGCCTGTCCTGGAACTAGCTCTTGTAGACCAGGCTAGTCTCGAACTCACAGAGATCCGCCTGCCTCTGCCTCCCAAGTGCTGGGATTAAAGGTGTGCGCCACCATCGCCCGGCCTTTAATAGCATTTTGCATCTGGGAACCAGAAAATAAGAGTTTTTCTCTATACTAAGATAGGTTTGACGACTAGGAAACAAGTATGCTCTGGGTAGCGTGGTTTCAGAGCTGGTACTGGGGAGGTGGGTCAGCCTTGCTGCTTGGCCTCTTTAAATAGAGCTGACTTCCAGAAAAAGAGAGCATCAGTGAATGCTGAGGTTGTGGGCTTTGTCTGTATGTAGGAAGGGGAAGGGTCCACACAAGGGTGCATGGTAGGGGATGTTGGTTGTGCCCCCTCTGCACAGCCTGTCAACAGAACTACAGTCTGGGAGAGCCGGAGTCTGAATTGTATGCTCGGCATCCAGAGTGACCTTTGGCTGGCTCAGATAGGACGGAGTGTTGGGAGGCTGGGCCCATTCTCTGCAGGCTGTGTCTTCATAGCTTGTACTGTTTACCAGGCCGGCTCTGAGAATTTTCTTGCTATTTAGAATATTTTACCTCACTTGAAAATGTGTGCTAAAGGCTGGTGGCGTGGTTCAGTGGTAAAAGTACTCGATGCACAAATCTGGCAGTCTGAGTTTGATTCCTGGAACCTGTGTTTTTAAAAAGGCAGATTCTAGCTGGGAGGTGGTGGCGCATGCCTTTAATCCCAGCACTTGGGAGGCAGAGGCAAGTGGATCTCTGTGAGTTTCCTGGTCTGCGTAGTGAGTTCTGGGACAGCCAAAGTTACACAGTGAAACCCTGTTTTGAAAAACCAAAACCATAAAAAAAACAAAAACCAGCCAGAGTCTGAGTAGATGGGAGGGAGGGCTTGAGTATGCAGCAAGCACACAGAAGAGAGGCCCCACCTGAGCTAGGCAGAAAGGACCAACTCCCCAAATCCCCGAACGTTGTCTTCTGCCTCCCGCTACACACTGTGGCATGCGTGCTTATGTGTGCACACTCACACACCCCAAATCAAAAAGAAATCTGGAAATGCATTCTAAGTTGATGATCTACAACTAACTAGTTCTAACTAGATGATCTACAGTTCAGAGTTTTCATTTCTTTTGTTTTTGATAATTACTAACTAAATATACAAAACCATATGTTTGGCATCATGGTTAATCTTTGTCATCAACGTGATGGCATTTAGAAGCACTATGAAAACAACTCTGTAGACGTGTCTGTGAGGGGTTTGTCTAGATTAGGTTAAGTGAGGTGGGAAGACCCAACCTAAACCTGAGTTGTGGTGGGAAAAAAAAGGTAAACTGAGCATAAGTGTTGGTTGCTCTCCTCCCTGGCTTTGGTGCTGTGTGACCGCAGTGTTGTGGTCCTGCGGCCAATGACCTCCTTCCTCCACAATGTAGCACCCTTCAACTGTGAGCCAAAATCACCCTTCCTTTCTTCAGTTGCTGTTGCCAGATGTTTTAGCATAGCAAAGTGACAATGAAAAGATGACTGAATTGCATAGGTATTCTGGTTTGGGTTTTGTTTTTTCTCCCCAGACGCATAACCTGGGGAAAGTACATGAACTGTGGTCAAACCTGCATAGCTCCAGACTATGTCCTCTGCTAAGCCTCGCTCCAAGATCAGATCGTACAGAAGATTAAGGAAACGGTGAAGGTCTGTGTTCTGCAGTTCTGGTCCCACTGATGAAAGTCAGAATGCTTTCAGACAGCATCTCTGTTCACTTTTACCCCAACCCAGACAATCCCAGAAACATATGTGACTGAACCACCTGGCTAATTAAAACACTGCGCAGCCAGGCGGTGGTGGCGCACTCCTTTAATCCCAGCATTTGGGAGGCAGAGGCAGGCGGATCTCTGTGAGTTCGAGACCAGCCTGGTCTATAGAGCTAGTTCCAGGACAGGCTCCAAACCACAGAGAAACCCTGTCTCGAAAAAACCAAAACCAAAACAAAACAAAAGACCAGCCTGGTCTACAAGAGCTAGTTCTAGGACAGGGCTCCAAAGCTACAGAGAAACCCTGTCTCAAAAAAACAACAAAACAAAACAAAAAACCCACACACTCTGCATCTGTGGGAACAAGGCCAAGTTGATGTTAAGTCCACTTAAATGGTGTAGTTGATTTGTTGATTAGTTGAGGCATATACTTAAAAATCAAAATGTTTTCTGTGGTTTTGAGAGAATATTTCCAAATTACTTGAAGAGAGCCCTTGGCATATTGTGGCATACTGGTTCTCGCTGGAGAAGGTTATCAGTTGTCGTGTGTGTAGAGGGCCAGATGACCAATAGTTTGAAGGCGTGAAGTAAATACCTACTTAAAGTGCACCCTGTAGAGCAGCGGTCCTCAGCCTTCCTAACGCCGCAACCCTTTAGTACAGTTCCACGGGTTGTGGTGACCGCCAACCATAAAATTATTTTCATTACTACTTCATCTGTGATTTTGCTGCTGCTATGAATCATAATGTAAATCTCTGATATGCAGACCATCTGATATTTGACCCTTGTGAAGGGGTTGTGGCCCACAGGTTGAGAACTGTTGCTGGAGCAGGTTCTCCATCATTTAGGGTACATAAAGGAACTAAGGAAGACTGTGTCTGGTAATAAGCTAAGGCTTGAAGAGATGTGGGATTTTCATTGTCAGAGCGTGTTTGACCAGGGGTGCTGAGTTCAGTGGTACGGAGACTAGTAAGCCACCTTGCTGAGATCATTTTCTGTTAATTGAGCACCAGAAAGGAATTGAAGTGTGGGTTTTGTGACATTTAAGTGACTCCTGTTGCTTTCAATAGGACTTTTATGGGGAAAATATAAAAGAGTCTCCCGATTATGAAAGGATCATCAATCTTCGTCACTTTAAGAGGTTACAAGGTTTGCTTGAAGGACAGAAAATAGCTTTTGGCGGGGAGACTGATGAGGTCACACGCTACATAGGTAAGGAAATTCGCCCTTCCTGTGGGAAGATAGTTCAACATTTTTACTAACATTTACTGATCTTACATAAACTAAATATTGCTTTTCCGTGTACTGTTTTTTAGTGTATGTACGCACGCACCTTTAATACTTATTTTATTTATTATTGTGTGTGTGTGTGTGTACCATAGTATCTTAATTTCTGTTGCTGTGATAAAGCATGTGCCATCTGTAGTGAGATCTGGTGCCCTCTTCTGGCAGATAGGCAGACATGCAGACAGAACACTACATAATAAATAAATAAATCTTTAAAAAAAAAGAAACTGCTCCCAAAATTAATTTACTTTTCTTTTTTCATCAGTTGTTTAAAAAAAACATAAAAGAATGCAAATAATTAGGAATTCATAGAAATTCTCCTTGGTTGGATGTTTCAGTAATTTTTCAACAAAACAAAACAGAAATCCCAATTCTTTTGTCTTGCTGCTCTTCCCTTCTCCTATGGCAGTGTGACCCGTTTCTAAGCCAGTCAAAGACAAAATGAAGGAAGAACTGTTGAGATTAGCTTGGTCTAGGTAGAACTTCTCCCTGAGTTTGACAGTGGGTTTGGAAGCAGATTTTGGGGGGAGGAAAGGTTGCCGTCTGGCGCACTGAGAGAGGACAAACCAGTAGGAGTGCCTCGTGGGGGGCTGTCCCAGGAAATGAAGAGAAGATGAGACTGTTGCTTTTTTTTCTGTCTTCAACTTGACCATTCGTGTTATTTTATTTAATTTTATTTTTTAGCTCCAACCGTACTTACTGATGTTGATCCTAATTCCAAGGTGATGCAGGAAGAAATTTTTGGACCAATTCTCCCAATAGTGTCTGTGAAAAATGTAGATGAAGCCATTAGTTTCATAAATGATCGTGAAAAGCCCCTGGCGCTCTATGTGTTTTCTCATAACAACAAGGTAAGCTTTGTAGAGAATAGTTCATTCTCAGGAGCCAGATTTCTTTATCGCCGTGAAGAATAGATGGCTCGTTTCTATATCGAAGTTGATCGGCTGCATTCATAGCTTGATTTCTTGGGTAATGGAGCCTTGGTTATCACTGTACCCCTTCCCTTCCTCCCTGGAGTTAGAGCTGAGTTCACAGGGACGAATGTCACAGGCTTTTGAATAACAAACACCTTCTGAATAATGAGAACTCTTCCATGTACTAGCATGTAGTGCTTTTTGTGGCCTGAATCCATAGAGCCTGCCCCTGTGATTCAAGTGGCCATCATAGCCACTCAGATGGGGCTGGGGAAGTCAGAGACCTCTGGCACATCGTAAAGATGGTCGTGAGAACTTGGACTTCAGGCTCCCAAAGGGTAGCAGCTCTGCAGCCTCTTTCTGTGTGCCTGTCCTTTGTGTCGCTAGGTGACTTGCAGCTCTTAGCAGATCATGGCTCCACGTGGACAAATAGGTTCAGGGTCCATCTGGAAAGATGAAATGAGAAAGAGGAAGAAGGGACCGGTCGGTGTGTGGAGGTCATTGGCCCTGTGCCATGTGCAGTTCCTGATGGTGAGGTGCTGTAGTCACGTGGTGGCTTCAGGAGCTGGCAGCACCATGAAGTTGACATAGCTCCAGGCACTCGAAATGAGAGGAGTGTGCGTGGTTCAGTAAGGCCCACTGGCAGCGTGCAGATGGGTGGGCAGCTCTTTCCCTGTGGTCACTGCAGGCCCATTCGACATCCACCCTGAGTTCCCAAGGCTTCTTAGTACCTAAGTGAAATGATGTTTATTAGCTCAGTGTCATTGAGGCTTTTCTGATCTTAGGCCAACTAGCTATTTACTTCCTCAAAAATAGAATAATTCTAACATTTTTTGCATGTCATACCTGTCAATCATATGTTATAATTTAGATCAGGGATTGAGAAGTAACTTTTTTGTTGTTTCGTTTTTTAAGACAGGGTTTCTCTGTATAGCCCTGGCTATTCTAGAACTCACTCTGTAGACCAGGCTGGCCTTAAACTCAGAGATCTTCCTGCTTCTGCCTCCCAAGTGCTGGCATTAGAGGCATGCACCATCACCACCCAGCTGAGAAATAATAATTTTAATATACTATTTTTATTTACCACAAGACTTTGATGTGTGTCTATAATGTATTTTGATCACGGTCATTCCCCAGTCTTGCCCTAATTCTAATTTCCTGCTTACTCAAGGGTGTGGGGTCATCTGCTAGAGCATGGTTGAGATATGAGGGGCATGCCTGTAAGGAAACTGACTCCCTCTCCCAGGAGCTGTCGAGCTGCCAGTGTCTCTTCATCGGTGTAGGGCTCATGAGTCCCTCTCCTGTCCATGCTGGAGTAGTCACTGGTTTGCCATCTGTGGTCGCCCATAGCTGGCTAGTCCAGGAGCACGGCGGTCTTTCTGAAGACTGTTTTCCTCTTCCCATCTTCTGATTCTTACAGTCTTTTTGCTCCCTCCTGTCAATCTTCAGCCTCTGAGAGAGGAGTGTGATAGAAATGTCCATCTGAGACGGAGCATGCTGTTGGCAATTACTCCCTTCACTTTGACCAGTCGAGAGTTTCCGTGCTAACTGCTGTCCACTGCACAAAGAAACCTCTAGTGAGGTCTGAGGGGTGTATTAACCTATTGCAAACATAGAGGGTGGTTTGATACTAAGGCCGTTTAACAAGATACTAGTAGTATATTCATCATTAAGGCCTCTGAGCTCCCCAGCCATGAATTCTTGGTCAGATTGATAGTAGACATATTTCCTCCTACAGAAAGTGGTTGGTACCCCCATAACACCCATGCCACTATTACACCAACAAGCATATCTTGTCATTCTTGCAGTTCACAGCATTCATAGCTGGGTAGATTCCCTCTACCCCTCCCCACAGCAGCGTGTGTTGCACCTCCTGGTACTGTAAAAGCTATTCAGCAGGGCAGAAGGCTTCTGTCCAGTACCACCTTGAGAGAAGTAGTAATCTCTAAACTGTCTCTTGTTGTACTGCTTTGGAGTATAGATCTTGATGGTGATCAAGGAAACAGACCTAAAGGTTCAGGGCCAACCTTCTTGATCTACACAGTGATATACTGGGGACTAGAAGTGTTTAATATTTCAGATTCTTTAAAGGCAATATCACTGTGTATCCTGGGCTGACCTTATACTCTGCCTGCTCCAGTTTCTCAAATGCAGAGATTCAAGTATGTGCTATCTTCCACCCAGCTTGACTGCAGATAGTTTTTAGATTTTAGAATATTTGCCTATAAATGAGCTGCCTTGGAGTTGGGACCCAAGTTTAAGCATTTTTTTGTGTTTCATGAGGCAAAACACACAAAGTCTGAAGGTAATTTTAAGCAATATTTTTAGTAATTTTTGGCATGAATTTTATGTTTCCTCAAACTTAAAAACTTGCACCAGTGCACAAAGTCAGGATGCATGTCCATAGAGCCCACAGGGAGTACACTCAAAGACATGGGGGTGACAGGACATTAGCTCTGACCTGGGTGCCTTTGGTCTGTTCCTCAGCTCATCAAACGGGTGATCGAGGAAACCTCCAGCGGTGGGGTCACAGGCAATGATGTCATCATGCACTTCACTGTCAATTCTTTGCCCTTTGGAGGTGTGGGTAAGTACGACCGTCCAGTGGCTAGTCTATTGCTGTGACTTCTGCAGTCGGGCTGAGTCCCCTGTTCTCCAGAGGTTGGGCCAAAGGCATTTTGTTCTTGGGAAAGCATTGTGGACACAATCTGCCCCTTTCTGCTGGGTCCTTCCTACCATGGTCGTGGCTATAGCTGGCCCTCTTCTCTCCAACCTCACTGTCGTGGTGTTTTCTCTCTGGCTTCATTGTCTTCCCAATGAATCAATCTTGCCTTCTGAAGTGACCCCTTCCATCAAAACAGTTAAGTCAGCTGTGGCCTGACCTCCTCCAGCTGTCCCCTGGCTTCCAGTCATTCTGCCTTCTGTCATTGCATTGCACATGTCGCCACTCACAGGACATTTCCGCAGTCTGTTGTATGCATTGTGAATTACGCAGGCGTGACTTCCAGGAAGGCAGGGTTTTACTTGCTGTTCGTACCTGTCTCTGTAACCTTGTTACCCTGATCTTGGTTTTACTTGCTGTTCGTACCTGTCTGTGCAGCCTTGTTACCCTGATCTTGGTTTTACTTGCTGTTCTTACCTGTCTGTGCAGCCTTGTTACCCTGTTCTTGGTTGCTCTTCAAGGACTTAGAGGAAGCAAGTGAGAGAAGCCACGGATAAATAAGGCCATGTGGACTGATAGGAAAAGCACACACATAGCGTTTGGCATCATGCTAATCTGGGTTCATATTTTAGTTTCCTCCTTTAACAGACATGTGACTTCAGGCAGATCAGCTAGTTCCGTAAACTCTTTTTTCCTGTCTGAAAACTGGGTTGGAGGTACAGACCACTGCAGGGCTGGGTTAGGTGTCCCCCACAGAGCTCACTGAAACATCTTAGCACATTTCCGACAGAAAGGACAGCACAGCCCTAGAAGGCTGCAGATCGTGTCCCTGCTCATGGAAATCATCCAGGCTGAGAGGGCGGATGATTGTGCTAGGGACCAAGTTGGGAAGAGATTTTTAAGGAAAAAAAAAAAGCAAATATGTTGGGTTTCTACACCCCAAGCAGCACGCTCAGGCTTTCTCCTTCAGCGTGGAAATGGGAAGTAGCTACACTGAAATTGTTTCATCCGTTCCATTTGTTTCAGGTGCCAGCGGAATGGGGGCTTATCATGGGAAATATAGTTTTGACACCTTTTCTCATCAGCGCCCCTGCTTATTAAAAGGATTAAAGGGAGAGAGTGCCAATAAGCTCAGGTACCCTCCCAACAGCCAGTCCAAGCTCGGCTGGGCCAAGTTCTTGCTGCTGAAAAAGTTCAACAGAGCAGGGCTGCTGATGCTGCTGGTCACGTGCTTGGCTGTGGTTGCAGCCGTGTTCATCAAGGTGAGTCCCTGTCCCTCCTTCCTGTCCCTTCTTCCTGTCTGTGGGCTGCTTGTAGCTATATGAGTCTGTCTGTCGAGACACTCCATCAGCTTCTAAAGTTCCTGCCTGCTGGCTAGCTACCTGTTTTTGTAAACACAGTAATTTACTTCCTGTCTTAACTGTTTTTTTGCTGCTGAGTCAAAGTTTAATAGTTCTGACCAAGTCTGAATGGACTGCAAAGTCAAAATTATTGTAGGAGTTTACCAAAATTATTGTAGGAGTTTACTGACGTTTTTAAGAATCTAAACTACCAAAGAGCTTGCTAGAAGGCTCCAAAGCTGCTCAGCCCTCTGCTCCCTTGGATATTGGTCCTCACTATCTGCTTCAGTTTGTTCAGTTTTTCCTTGAATATGCATGAAGTCATCAAGGCATTAAAAATGACAATAGTGGAAGGAAATAGACAAGGATCATCATTTTTATTAGGCATATTTTTCCTCCAAAGTGGATTGCCAGAGAAAGTTTGTCTTGGGCCACAGATCATCATAGAGGTTTGCAAAAAGGCGCATGAGATAGCCTCTTCTGGGTGGCGTGTGCATGTCCGGGATGGAGGAGGGAATCTTCCTTCATGGGATGAGTGTCAAGATGGGATGGGGAAAGGTTTCCTCAGACAGCTGACCAAGATGTGTGACAATGTCTATGAAGAGTGGGTGCGGATGAGAGACGGAAGCATCTAGTGGAGATGCCAAGTTTATCTATGGTGTGTCTTGGTTAAATGTGAAAAGTCGTTCATCTCACTAGCACCACCCTGGTGGACTGATGATAACAGCTGCATTTGAAATCATTTGGGTTTTCTCAGAAATACCAAGCTCTGTCAAGGGGGAATGCCCTGTTGGCTTCTCTGGCAATTCACAGACTGCGCTGGCCCAGTAAACACTCTTGATCAGATCTCAGCTGTCTGTTGAGAGTGAGGTAGGAGCTTCCTGTTTTCTTTCTGTGTGTGAGGTGGGCCAGGTTGGGTTCTGTTTGGATTTAGTTGTTTCTACAGCTGAAGGTTTAGACTTACTGACAAAGGATGTTTTACTTAAATTCAATTTAGGCATCATTTTAAAGGGATGGGGAGGGGTACCGGTAGAGGAGCAGACCTCTGGGCTGGGCCTGGTGAAATCTATGGCCTTTGTAAAAGTGAGTAGCCGCATGTTGAGCTACGCTGTTCCTCTGTTGGTTCAGGAGGGCATGTCAGCAATTCCAGTCCAAGTCACCATTTAGACAATTAACTTTTTATTTCATAATTGGAGAATATTTTTTAAAAGTCTCAGAATTGTTTCATTTTAATTAAAAATAAAACTACAGTTTAGGAATTTACAATGGCAATTCAGGGTTTTTTCCTCTTCTACATCTTTCTGAGACTGAAGATTTGGTTGGAGAAGGCTTGGGTCTCTGGTCAATAGTGTTTTTCATTTGACATTGGTCCCTTAGCCTAGTGTGCATATTTTTGGTTGGGGTAGACTTTCTCAACCTCTGGGTGACATGAGGACCAGGCTTGCCTTGTCCCCAGGAAGGCGCACCTAGGGCACCACACTCACCACACAGGGGTTTGGCAGACAGGTCTTCCTTAGCCAGGTCTTTGGTGGGAACGAGAGCACGTGGGCCTGATCCTCGGCTTGGTTATTGACTTGAGATTTTGGCAAAGCCTCTCCTTGAGCTTTTACTTGAATCTCCTCTGCAGAGTGTGAGGAGTTTGCTATTTCCCAGGCCGCTTTCAACTTCTCCCGTCTCATTGCTATTGGCAGTACGTACATTCATGGCTTCTTTAGCCAGTGTGGGCTCAGGCAAAGATCTGGCTTTGGCTCCTTGCTGCCTCCTTGTGCTCTTCCCTGACCTTTTGTCCTCTTTGTATCAAATCTCATTTTAATTCAAACAGTGATTCAGAATGTAGTTTGCGTTGCTCATTTGGGTCTCTGAAAACATTTTTGAAGGCTGTTTTTTTAAGGACATTTTTGTACATGCTCAGTAAGCGCGACACCTGAGCTGTACCATCAAGCAAAATGAGCTTCTTTTGAAAGACACGTAGTGATTGTGCCGTGCCATGTGATGGGCAGGCTGGGTTAATGGCGCATGTCCTGTGCTTTCTCAGCACTTATGTGACCGGTCTTTTGAGACAGACCGTTGCTTGTCTCCACCTATACATCGAGGAGTCTGTTCTAAGTACAGACCTTTGTCCTCCTGCACACTTGAGGAGTCTGTTATAACTACAGACATTTGCACTAAGTGGCGTTTTTTGCACTTCGTGGTTTACTCACATTGTCAGATGTTTTTATGTCGTTTTGCTAATTTATTGGATTTGAGTGAATTTAGAATAAAGTCCACAAAGCAAAGTTCCATCAAAATCTATAGGCTACAGGAAGTGTTGGGCTGGCCTGGGTCTTTTAGATTTCTGTATTTTTGTTTTATATGTATGAGTGCTTTCCTGCATGTGTTCCTGGTACCCACAGAGACCAAAAGAGGGTGTCAGATCCCCTGGAACTGGAGTTAAATGTCATTGTGGGTGCTGGTATCTGAACCGTAGTCTTCAGTAAGAGCAGCAAGTGCTCTTAACCACCTCTGTCCCTCGGTCAGAGTTTTAGAAGGTGGAGAAATGACAGGTCAGTGCGCTGTCTTCTGGAGGTTGCTGCGGCTCTCCTCAGCGTAGGCTGGATCAGCTGCATCACTGTTCTTGGACTTTAGGAACAAGCTCGCAGTCTCTAGATGTCATGCCAGCCCTGGGTCTCTTGCTATATGGCTGTGGGCGCGTGGCTCTGCCTTTAGCTCTTGGTTTTGGACAGTGTACAGTCTGCTCCCTCGTCTTGTTGTTAATGAGGAAAGGCATGACCCTGTGTTTTCATTTGAAACCGCACTGTGGCTTCTTAGGGACACGTAGCTTTCTTTTCTATTTTGAATTTGGAATCTCTTAAGAAAGAAAGTGTTTGTGGGAGTCTCAGTCCCCCCAGACTTATGTTCTAAGGCTTTTCTCATAGCATAGTAACATGAACCCCTTTCTCCTCTCCAGGAATATCTGTAATGACTTCCTCGTAACCACTGAATCATTCCTCTACTAAATGCTTGACAAACCATTACCTTTAAAATTGTACCCAAAACCAGGAAATTACAGATGTACTGCAATCAAACCTAAGCCGTTGTCACTTACTGCTAACGAAACCCACTGTTTGAGCCAACTTCCAGCATTTGTCAGCAGTGAAGGATCTGGGAGGACATAGACTGTGCTGGGCGAGAACGTGCCTTGTAAAGTCCCAGCTCCGTGGGCGGTGTCGGGGAGAACGGCAGCTGTCCCGTCACTTCTTTGCTTCAGTTCATAGCACTTCCCACTCCTGTGTCTTCTGCTCTCAGGCCTCAGCAAAGCTCTCCAGGTCACCTCGGCCCAGGCTTGCCAGCTGTCTGGAGAGGCGATTTTAGGTCTTCCCAGCTCGTGTTAGGGGTTGAGGTCCTAAACTGGGGAAGTGGATATGTCCACCTCATCCACTGTGCCGAGACTCTGACCTTCAGGAACTGGCTCTCCATTTAAACGTCCTTTCTTGTTCTTTGCACATCACCTAAAGTGTGTGTGTTTGTGACAGTCTGTCGTGACTGTCCACAGTGCCTTTATGATGATATCGGCTACACCGAGCCTCTTGTCAGGAAGAAGTGCTTTCTTTGTGAATGCCAGTGAGAACATCTTGTAGTCACAGCCGTTCCAGAGGCTAAGGTTAGAAGATCCCTGAGCCCAGGAGTTTGGGACCAGCCTAGGCTACATAGTGAGGACCCCCCCCACCCCATTATCCATAAAGACCCTTTGAGATCCTAAAGTTGAATGTCACATAGATCTTCAAGGATAAATATTTTCTTGTTTTCATAGCACAATGAAGGAAACTTCACTTTTTAAATTTTAGAGGGATCCCTTTCTGAATAAATTTAGCCTACAGATCTTAAAGTGTGGTCCAGCTCCTGTCCTGAAAGGGGGATGTTAGGATCCGAGGCTTCGGAAGGCACGGGACAGAGACTGTGGGAGAATGCTGTGAGCTGGTGGGACACACTGAAGGGATGGGACGATAAGAAGAGCTCCCGAGCACGTGGGGCATTGTTCTCAGTCAGATCCCTATGTGGCCAAGCAGGGAAGTGGCAAGAGAGATCAGTGTGGAGCTCAGCTCTCTGCTCAGGCCTGGCTGCACCCCAACCCCAAGCTGCCGGGCTCCCGCTGCCTTCCTGGGATCTAGATTAAGACTTGATCCCACTCGATGAGAATGTAGCTTGCTTTATTGACTGTACAGCCATCTTTGCTGAATAACCTGCTCCATCACTGAAGCTGTCTGAAGGGTGCCTTCTCTACAAAAGGATGAGACATCAAAACAAAAACAAACCATTGTCCTGTTTAGCAAGTAGTTGCTTACGTGGCAATTGTCATAAACTAATCAGAAAATATTTTGCACAAGATTCCAATGTAGAATTTGCTCTATTATGTTAAATTATAAATCATAACTTCTAGTTAGACTAGAATACTTACATACTATACTAATCTTCAAAATAAATGTTTTTCATAAATTATTGTGAGTGTTATTTTCAACCTCAGCTATGGAGATAAAATTCCTTGATTACAAAGTTTCCCTACTAATCCATTTTTCACTGTAGCCCCCACAGATGGTAGCGCTAACTGTGGGCATCATGGTTCTCAGACTCCGCAATCTGTTCTCTGAGTGCGGATGAAGGCCGCCGTGCCAGGTCTCACCATTGCGCCTGGAGCTGCTCACCAATCACAGGCCCACAGCAACCAAGAATTTGAATCCCTGTCATGTGCCATCCGTGGCAGTGTGTGTGACCTGACGAGCTGGGCTTTGCTGCTCTGGTTCACACCATTTCACTGCTGAAAGGCAGAGCAAATGCTTCTCAGTCTGAGCCCAGTGAGATGAGGGGGGAAGAGGGGCCTGTGGCCAGCAGGGTCCCTAGTGCCACCCAGCTAGGGCTTGCTGGCCCTTCTCACAGCTCCACGAGGACTGGCACGCTGTGCCCAGAAAAACACGAATGTTACCAGTGCTTTTGAAATTCTATTTTACTTAAAATCTTTTCTACTCTTGAGGAAGGCTAGCCATTCCTGGATTCTCACTCTTCTGATAGACTGCCTGAGTCAGAGAAGGAAAAGCCAGTTTGACCACAGTGTAGTCGTCACTGTGCAGTTGAGATCTCTGAAAGCGTTACTAGCAGATGCCATAAAATCTCCAGGGTCCACCTGTGCTTGAGCTCATGTGAGTGGAATGAGGTGTCTGTTGGGGATGAACGGCTGCTTGCTTTGTTTCCCAGCTCCTGTAGTGTCTAGAGGACTCTGTTGACAGTCACCCACCCTGTGGGCTGATGCTCCCCCTAGGGCACCCCTGGCCCCCAGCATCCCCGTTACACCTGCTGCCATGGGAGTTAATTCTGGAGGAGCTGTTCTAGGCACTGCAGAAGCAAACAGTAAACCCCACAGTGCAGGGAGCAGGGAAAAGCTTCAGACCAGACAGCCTGGAGTCCAGGTACGGTCAGCTGCTCTGGCTGGGCTGTGTGTCTGCTCTCTGTCCTCAGCCCCTCCCTGGAGAAAGCGCCTGGCGGAACAGCATCTTGAGACACGACGGGACTGACGCACATATGAATCCAGAGCTGACAGCATGTACAAGGCCTGCACAGGTTCAAAGCAGACACAGTCCCAGCACTGAGGAGAGGTGGGCAGAGTCCCACCCCTGACCAAGAAACTATTTGCAGTTGGTATCTGCTGTGAAAGGGAAAGCTCATTTTCTCCAAAAGAGTGTCATTGGGTATATCAGCCGCACTCCAGGGCAAGCCCTGTGCCCAAAAGCACTGTGTGAGCTTGGAGTCTAATTGTACAGCACTGGGTCCCAGAGTAGACCTGCCTCTGCTGGATGGGCCAGAAACCCCAGAATACGGACTGTGCTCGTTAACTTTGCCGATACCAAATTAACGGCAAAAGAAGAGACTATTAATGATTTATGTTTGGAAAAATTTTAGACTAAGGTGGCGCTAACTGTACAGGTCAGCTCTTGGTGGTTAATGTTGCTGGAGAAGGGAGGACATTTTCCTCATCGGTGCAGTCATGGGAAGTGACCAGTGCTCCAGTAAATTACCCCCACCCTGAGCACACAGGCAACGCTGATCCAACTCAGGGGTCGCAGACAGAAAGCCAGAAAGTAGGAAAATAGGGGGTACGCTTGTTGGGAAGAAAGGGGGGGCTCAACAGGAGTGGGAGGGGTGAGAGAAGGTAATGGGGAGGAAATGGCCAAAGCACATTATTTACACGCATGAAATGGTTAAATAATATAAATAAAAATCTTAAGATAGTCAAAATCAGAGAAACTATCATGAATGCTACCAACACATTGACCACTCCCAGCCTGCCGACCATCCCAGTTCAGCCTTGCAGTCACATCCATGGTTGCGTACATTGGTCTTTGGCTGGACGGAATACCCCACGCAAAGCTACCGTGTGATGCAGTGTGGAAACCTTGTGGAGCCTCTGACACCCTGGGCTGAGAGTGAAGAACCCAGTGGGTACATGGCTACACTTATGTATCATACTGAAGTTGATAAAAGAATCGTCTGTGGAGCCATCATGATTGAAATCTGGCCCGTGTAAATCTAGAAGCTGGCATTTACCAACTTCTACAGCCCCCGCCCCACGCCAGAGTCTAGGAGCCCTGGAAAGCTGGTGGTGTGGCTCTGTGAGCTAGGAGAACAATGAATGTGTTCCAAGACCACCAAGCAGGAGGAAGCTTCTCTCACCTTGTAGAGGGGAGGGTGTGAACCATCCTTCCCCTCTGAGACCTTCAACTGCCTGGATGAGGCCATCTACCCTGGGGAGGGCCACCAAACACTGGAGGTCTCTACACACACCAGGGAAGGAGGCCATTCGTGTGGATGAAGAAGAAAGTCTAGTTCATCTTGACTCAGCAGACAGTGTCACTTCAAACATCCAGAGCGACACTGGGCAGTTTATTTTAGTTCATATGTAAGTGCAGTACAACTTGGATAAAAGTTTGCTGGTGTAACACAATCCCCTATGCACTAGGAGGCATAATCGCCTCCAAACTCTTCTCAAGGCGCATGTCACTTCTTCCATGAAGACTGGTCCTATAGATAGACTACATGTGTTATCCTAAGCCGGGAGGGTCTGTGTGGTCTCAGTCAGGCAGATAGTGCAGAGGTCACCTGGGCTATTAACCATTCCCAGCCTCCTGGGGAACAGGTTCTGTATCTCCCCTTTGAAGAGACAACCCCACATGTTAACACTCCTGGTTTACCTAGCGTTGTCTGTGAGCACAAGGACCTCCATGGCCCAACAAAACACAGACTCTACCCAGGACACACCACGGAAACATTGTAATGTTCACCTGAATACCTGTGACCCATATCGTCAGCTCCACAGGACCGCCATGAGCACCCCGAGTGGCCTTGGTAGTGATGGAGGGACATCTTGAGGACCCTGCCAGTCTGCTTCCCCACCGTTGCCGCCCACAGCCGTGAGGTTTTGCACTTTGTTGGTGTGAGTAGGAGGAGAGCCCAGACAAAACAGAGACCCTTTGATGTGGCAAAAGATCAGAAGGGAACTAGCAAACCAGAAAATGTTTTCAATGTATGTGGTGAAGAATTATATTGTTAAATGAGAATTATAATGAGGGGGGCAAGTTCAAGATACCCAAGATAGTGAAGGACACGGACCACTCGCAAAAGGAAATTTCCATCAACACATAAAAACAGTTTTAATTTTGTAAGCAATAAGAGAAATACACGTCAGAGCAACTTATTCACAACTGGGAACATTGTAGTAAGAGTAAACAAAACATTAGTAAATGACACATGCTAGTGAGGTTTTGCTGGTAGAGAAGAATCAGTACAGCAATCAAGAGACTCTGCCCCCAGTAGTGCAGATGATTTCTTAAGGAAATTATCACAAAAGATCAGGAAGGTTTTCCGTAAGAATGTTACTGCATAGCTTGTGGGTGCCTGGGGCCTTCAGCATGCTAGGCAATCTGTCCGCCACCCAGCTACACCCCACCCCGCACCTCACATACTTCATTTTCAGTCCTGGATATTCTGGATATATCTAAGATGCTAGGTAAGACCTGGAGTTATCCTTATGGGAGGCTTCTTAATCATATGAAGAGACTAGGCTCATATTTTAAAGACACTCTTGCAGAGGACCCAAGTTCAGTTCCCTGCACCCGCACTCTAGCAACACACAACTGCTTGGGACTCCAGTTCCAGAGGATCTGGTGTCCTCCTCGCCTCTGTGGGCACACACACGCACATGCACAGACATATATATACTTAAGAATAAAGTGAATCTTAAAAAGTAGACTTTTGTCTGTGAGGTTCTTGGCCCAGCAAGAGGTCCTGCTCCTGTACTGAGGAGATCCACCCAGAGTGGTGAGTGTGCTAAACCACCTTGACCTGCGAGCTATATCCTTAGCCCTGTGCGTGTTTTCAAAGCTCCAGTTTATACAGGTGAGAACCAAAACTTTATTTCTGGCCCTAGCAGCCACCCTCACACTACAGAAATTCACTGCAGGCCAGTGGCTCCTGCCAGCAGCAGATAGGGAAAAAAAGCAGAGCCAGAATTCAGGGGAATCATGAAGTTCCCAGAAAACAGGAAGTGAAGATGCTCTTCCTGGCCACGCCAGCTGGAGCTGGGCGGGAGGGAGTCTAGGTCCTCCTGGCCCCTCTTTTGAGAAGGAACTTTGCCAGACCCTGCGGGATCTCTGACATTAAAACGCAGGGTTGTGGTTTCCAGATGCAGGGGCCAGAAGGCAGGGCCCAGGGACAGACCTCCCCAGCCTTATGACTAGGAAGCTGGAATATAGAGTGGTGTGTAGTTTGTAAAACAAAATAAAACACTCATAGCTTATATGTACTTTAAAAACAGCCAAATGACATGTACATAATCTATGAACAAGGCAACCTAGGGAGAGGATGTTTCTGTAAGCTTTTGGACATGGAGTCAGCTGCCGGTTTCCCGCTGGAGTTCATTTCTTCAAAATCTACGAAGCAGGACTATGTGTCTGAACACAGACCCATAGAGACGCTCATTTTTCCCGTTAAAAATTGACTGGCTGCCTGCCCCCTGCTGGTCATAGCTGGAGCAGCTGGAGAAGCGGTGCTTCTCTCCCCACCCCGACTCCCACCCCTTTAAGTCCCTCAGCCAGATTCCTGTTGACTTTCACCTGGAGATTTACAGGATGCAGACAAAATGGGCAAAAGCTACAGGTCTCTTGCACCTGGCTGTGATCACAACTACAGTAACTCCCATTTCTCAGAGAGCTGGGTAGCCTGCGCGCAGGCCCAGAACAAACAGGAGCAGATCGTGGGTCCATGCAAAACCCTGCGTTGGTGCTGGAAGAACTGCTGCCCTGTGGTCCTAACTGCTCCCTGCTGGAACTCCACTGTCCACTCTTCCTTTGCAGCATCCCCGTGAACAGAAGTGACCCCTCTTGGGAAAGCAACCCCCTTGCCTTCTTATTTTGTCCAGCAAGGTCCTCTCTTGCCCCACAGCTATCTCTGCTCTTCCACACACAGGTAGCCTGTGACCCCTGATGACAGGCAAGGCAATGGGACACCAGGGAATGCTCATAACAACGGAACAACTCGTTGCTTAGCCAGTTTCAGTCTGGAAGAAAGAAGAATAAGTAAGAGGGGCTAAGGGAGGGAGCGAGCTGGACAGTAGGGGATGGGTCCTGGATTCACTCCAGTAGTGAAGGGGTGGGCAGCAGAACCGAGTGACACAGTCTGAGAGAAGAAGAGGAAGCGATAAAACATGAATATGTGTGCACACTACACCCATCGTGCCACGCCCACTGTGCAGCTGCCTTGCACAAACACCCCCTCCTGGTTTTGCATGAGACTCCAAAATGCTCCAGCGGTGCTTGCACACGGGAGGTCTGGATGGTGCCCATTCTTCCCCTTGACCTGAGATGGCCTACCACCTGTGCACTAAGTAATAAATCTCAGCCTGTGGCTGTAGCTCAGTGGAGTGCTTACACGGGTTCAACCCCAGCCTGGTATAAAAAGGCCTGGCGGCACATCCCCATGACTCTAGCATTTGGGAGACAGAGACAGGAGGATCTAAGGCCATCCCTGCCTACAGAGTGACTTTGAGGTCGGCCTGGGATACAGAAGGCCTCGTCTCGAAGGCAAACAAAATAACCTCAACATAGTCAATCTAACAACGGCCACCCTCCAAGAGGAAAGGGAACAGGTGTTATTGTCATTGTGATGATTGCCACAAAACATGGTCTTCTGGCTCCCAGGCCAGCATTTATGATTTCATCTGTTAATTCCACCAGGTGAGCGCAGGACCGCTACCACAATTTCTAAGACATATTTGAAGCAAGCTTTATTAAATGCCGGTGAAGATGATAGACACTGGTCAGGTCCATGTTTTCCTTTTAAGAGTTGCCATGATCATGGTGTCTCTTCACAGTGATGGAAACCCTAACTAAGACACTAAGAAAAGCCCTCTTTGTTCCTCCTGCACATGTCTCTTTGGCTCAAGAATATAATAGCTTGCTTAAAAACATTAGAAGTGAAGACGACCCAAATGTCCATTAACTCATGAAAGAATAAACAAAGTGTTGCCTCTTCACATGGCGGCTCTGCTCAATCAACTGCTGATGCCCTCTATAGCATAGAAGAATTTGGAAAACATCACACAAAGACAAGACACAAAACGTTACATTCCCCATGACCCCGCACATAAAAATACCCAGCCTAGGCAAGGCCATAGACACAGAAGGATATGAGTGATTCCCGGGGGCTGCAGTGGCAGCTGAGAGTGACAGCCAAGGAGCTAGGGTTCCTTTGTGAGTAAAGTTGTTCTCCGTGGACTGTGTTGTGTATTTGTCAGGTTCTCTACAGGAACAGAACAGGTAATGGATGTGTAGCAAAAGCAGACTGACTTACACAATACAGTCTGTGTAGTCCAACAGTGGCCACGTTTATAATGGGGAGGCTGAGAATGCAGGAGTTGCTGGATTCCAGAGACTGGATGCCTTGGCATCTGGTGCAAAAGGCCTAGAAGATTGCTAGAAAACCTTTGGTCTTTGAGATACTTTAGAAGGTGGAAGAAGATGGGTTCTGATGCCTAAGAATGATGGATGCGCTCACCAGCAGGGAGAAAGCACGTAGACGAAAAAGCTTCCCTCTTGAGCTTCCTTATGTCCGGGGCACCTCTGGAAAGTAAGACCCACATTTAGGGAAGACCCTCCCAATTCAATGATCCTAATCAAGAAAGTCCCTCACAGGCATGACCAGAGGCTAACCTAGGTTGATGATTTCTGAAAGTGTGTGCATAAGCTTGTCTCATAGGTGGCTCTGGCTCCTATCAAATGCCAGTCAGTATTAACCACCGTGGCTCTATGACTACACTGTATGCCTGGAAAAGGTCATTGTAGTGTATGAAGTCTATCCCAATAGCACTCTAAGAAATGGGGGTGGGGCTCACTTCCCAGGTTGTGTGCACAACCACAAAGGGCAGTGTTGGGACAATTCCAGGTCCAGCAGGTTCAGTGGGTAAGCTGAGGCAGCCTTACTCATTGTGGGGTCAGGGCAGTCATCCTTCTGCCCTTGCTGAGTCAGATTCAGAGTCACAGGGACCAGCAAGTGTGTGGGGAAACCACAGAAGATGGCGAGGAAGGACCTTCCAGACCGACCAACCAGGAGGATTCAAGAACCAGCCAGCAGGGGGGTTGTGGGTGGCAGAAAGATTGATTTACTTAGGGGCCACAGGAGGCACTCTACCTGCAGGGGTCCTAGAGCCCAGACCCAAGCCTTGGAAGGTTCTAGGGCCCAGAATCCCAGAGTGGTCCTCTCAGGCCAATACTGAAGCATTGGCCTTAGGCCAGTTGCCTTTAGGAGAAAGAGGGGACAGGAAGAAGGGAAATTTCTGTAGAGATTAGGTTAGATGTAATGAAAAATTGGTCTTCTCAAAGTTAGGAAAGTTTGGGGGTCCAAGAGTGAGGGTCTGGTGGCCAGCCGAGGATCCTCTGGCTTGTCATACCATGATGGATAGTCAGAGGGGGAGAGGAAGAGAGTGAAAGGGGCGGGGCAAGTTCCCCTTTCCTAAGGAGCCCACTTCTGTGATAACAAGCCCAGCGCCCTGAAGATCACACGGTCCATTCATGAGAAGGGTTCTCATGACCTAATTGCCCTATAAAATTCCCCCTCTTTGCACTGCTGACTGCAGTTAAATTTCCACAGCTCCCTAGCCAGTCAGACGGTAGATGGGGTTTCTCCAGCCCAGCCAGCCCTATCTAGTTGGCCACAGTGGTTGGCGATACAATATAGCCTTACATAGACCTCAGACAACTCAGCAGAAAAGTATATGGAGAGCAACTAGGGATGCCTGCTATGGAAGTGGGGTACGGGGTGTGGGTGTGTATACATTGTAGGGGCTGCTCTACCTGCCTTAGAGAGCTTAGTTAGGAGCAAAAAAGAAAATGTTTGTTCTGCCTTCCTAGAAGCTGTTGGCCTGAAAAAGAACTCAGTGTCAAGACACTATAAAGCCCAACTCTTCTGCCGAAACTGTTAGCTGAGGCCAGAACTTCCCTGGTCTACACCCTTGGCCTTCCCATGATAGGTGACTGGAATGTCTCCCAGATTCCAGCCAGTTAAGTCTCCTACAGGCACATGAGCCTTTGGAAGTAGAGCTGTGTTTCTCACGCCAAACAGTTACCAGCACCGACATTCACTTCCTAGAAGGTAGCATGAGGACGTGTTAGATCACATCTGGCACCTGCTCCCAGAATGACACTCTGTGCCGACAGGGACCGGGATGGGACCTGATGGCATTCCCAGGATAAGAGCACTGACTCTGGGGAATTTTGATGCCCAATCCAGCCAGGTCAATATGAGGGACAAAGAAGCTGCAAGCATCCTCCTCCTCTACTTAGAAGCTCAAGTCAGAGTAGAGGCAGTCACCTCCCCGCCCACCCCATCCTCTCTCAGCTCCAGGTGCCTCTACTCTTATTCTTCTAGGGGAGCAGAGGTAGCAACCCCCCGCCTACAGTGGGTATGCGTGGATGCTGCCCATGCTCTACACAGCTCAGCCACGCTAGAACATGGATCTTGGAGAGAAAGTGGCCGAGTGAGAGACTGCCAGCAACCATCCATCCTGCCGGCCTGGCTACAGGCCTGGGCAGATGCTTTGCATGTGGCTGCTTGGCTTGCCCAGACAATCCTGCTGCCTTGAGGATTTAAGCAGCTTAGGCCAAGCCCAGTTGATGTTTTCAGAACTTCCCGTAAACAAAGGGAAAGATGCAGCTTATGTAACACTCTTGCTGGATGGCTCACTTGGCACAGGATAGCAGCCTGTCCAGGTATTGCAAACAGACATGGCAGGGATGGGGGGTGTGTCTCAGCTGTCCCCAGCCTGCCACTGAAACACCCTCTCAGGGCCATTCTTTCTAAGTCTTCTGCAAGCTTTCCACCAACCGAGCGACCTTGGATCCCATTCCAGAACAAGAGAAGCTTCAGGCATATCTACAGTCATTGCTAACAAATTGCCCCTTGCTGAGGCAGGAATCAACCATGAGCTCATCTGATCCACAGGGCAGCACTAGGAGGCAGGCATGAGCACTGTAAGCAGTTGTGGAAGACAGAGTTGAGCAACATTCCCTGCTCCCCCAGTGCTGGACATGGCCCAAACCCCCCCCCCCCCAGCTATTCTCACTTCTGCTTACAGCTTTCACAGCATCATTGGCCAGAAATACTAACATCCCCCTTCTCCCTTGGAGCCAGTGCTTTATGTAAGGATTAAGGTCTGCTCTTTAGAGACGTGCGAAACCTGGGGGCTTTGATTGATGGGGAATGGAGGTGAGCCAGTAAACCTGTGTCCAGTCGCCTCTTTGTTAGGAGTCAAGGGCAACTGAACCAGTTCCCCAGCCCATGGTCTGATCCTCTGGATGAGACCATGGCAGTGAGCTCTTGAGTACCACAGTTCCTGTGATGCTTCCCCAGGACTCCTCCCAGAAGCCTGTGCAAGGGCCTGCCCCACCAGCTGAAAATTCAGACAGGTTTACTTCAGGTGCTGTCTTTGCTGATACAGTTCCAGAACAAACAGTTCTGCCTCCAAACCTTCCCTGCCACCGCTCCACTTAGATCTTCGAAGAGAAGACACACCCAATCACACCTAAGGAAAGCTAGCTCATCTTCCCTGTCTTATTTGTGAGACAGGGTTTCTAGCCCAGGTTGGCTTTAACTCTCCCTGTGGCTGTGGATGATCCTGAACATCCCATCTTCCTGCCTCCATCTCTCTAGCGCTGGGATTATTGGTGCGCACCATCATGAGGGTTTTACACAATGCTGGGGATCTAACTCAGGGTTTCATGCTAAGCAGATGCTCTGTCAATTGAACTGAGCTCCCCAGTCGTTTCTTCTTACACGTCTGTTTTCCCAGACGCTGTGCAGTTCATTCTCTTCACAGACCTGCTGTCTTGGGTTTTCTTCCCTGTTAATTTGTACTTGCCCTTCGCTGTCTGTATGGTAGACACCCTTGATGCTCACCAATAACTGTTGCTTCCCCATGCTTCCAGCATCGTGTCTACTCCAGGAACCCTGGCTCTGGCCAGTTGAGCGTGAGGCTGGTCTAGGGGCATTTCCCTGCTTCCTCCTCCCTCTGCTGGGGTGAAGGTGGAGTTCCCATTACCCCACCTCCTCACCCCACCCCTGCCAACTTAACCACCCAAGGATTTGGGGGTAAGCTTTCTTTGGTAGCAAAAATTAGTCTCTTCAGAACACATACACCATGACTCCCTTAAAAGCACAGACCCGCTTCTTCCACCGTGATCTCTGGCGCCTGGGACATTCCACCCAATAAATACGAGTGAGCGAGCAAACAGGGAATGAACTCTTCCTTTCTGTCCTGTCATAAGACAGCAAATGAGACAAAGACAGAAGCTGCCATTGGAGCCAAGCTGTGCAGCACAGACAGTAACTTGGGAATGACCCCAATTGTGGGGTCATCAGAGCCAGCACGGAAGTGATCCACATGGGTTAGCATGACATTACCTAGTGCTAGGCCCAAAACTCCTAGAGTCTGACCAAGCATTACTTTCCTTACACATTTAAATACAGTAAAACGTTGGGAAAGCTTTCCGTGTGACAACTAGCACAACAAAGCGTTGGGCGTGGCTATGTGAAGACTCCCACATAAGCACAGGTCTCTAGAGAAGCACCTGCATATGTGAATGGGTTCTTATTCACAGAGAGACAGTGTTCAGGGCGAGGACCTAAGGAGGGGGGATTTATAATAAGCATAAGGATAGTTTCTGTTCATCGAGAACACAAAGCACCTGGAACCTCTTTCATAGCAATGGGTTCTATTCACAAAGTCCAGGATTAAGGCCTGAACAATGCTAGGATTTGGGGGGGATCCAGGTGAAGGCTGGCGCTCTATAGATAGCAAGATCACCAGTCTTAGGCAACATCCACTCCAGTCTTCTGGGTGAATAAGCATCGTTCATTCCCTTTTCTTGAAGGAAAAAAAAAGCCTGCGTATTTAACAGTTCTGGGTTTCTAATACATCTGTGAGCTGTGCCTTCTACACACAATTACAAAGACAAAACAAAATAGAAGGAATGTAATCTGAGCATCCAGACACCAATGGGCTGAGGGAGATATGCTAAGACTGTGGCTCCCGGCCAAGGGCTTGCGTGTCATGGGGGACCGCTTTGGAGAGCCCAGGGATGGAGCTTGCTCTCCCTGGTAACGCATGAGTTTTGGCTGTTTATGTGCTGGATAAGGCAATAGTTGGAAACATTGACTCATGATTGTGTAACTGTTTTTAAATTAGTACCTAACCCATGTAATGGAAAAACTAGATTGAATTAAGATGTTGGACCTAGACTGGGGTGTGTGTGTGTGTGTTGTTCTTCAGTTGGTTTGCATTTAGATATACTCTAAAAATACTTTTAGTCAAGACCTGGTCAGCTTTGGGGTTTTATAATAGAACAAATTACATTACAAAATTCCTTAAACTTCTGGGTATGTCACAAAAGAAATCTAGGTCAGTATATCACAGAGGCGTTAGCAAATATAGCATGTCACAGAGATACCAGAATATATAGCATGTCACAGAGACCCAGCTTATATAGCATAATAGCCAAGATAAGGAACCAGCCTAGCTGCCCGTCAACATATTAACGGGTTTACATATACACAGTGGAATTCTATTCAACCATGAAGAAGAAAGAACTTATGCCATTTGCAGGAAAACAGATAAACTGGAGATCACCATGTTGAGAGAAAGAGGGCAGACTCTCATATGCAAAATCTAGATTCATTTTAATTGTCTTAATTGTAGATTTAATGAGAATAGGGTGTACACACGCATGCTTAATTAAGTACACATGCGTGAGTGCATAAATGCAGGTCAGAGGGCATCTTGCAGAGGTCGACTTTCTTCTTCCATCACGCGGGATCTGGAGATGGAAATCAGGTCATCGACTTCTGAGGCATGTGTCTTTACCTGCTGAGTTGAGCATCTCGCTGGCCCAAGAAGCTAGGTTAAAAAATATATAGAGAGAAAGAAAGCAGGCAGGGGCTCTGTATGTGGAGGAACAGGTTTGAAGGAGGGCGAGTAACAGCGGGGAAAGACAAACACAGCAAGTTTTCTCTCCTATGTGGAACCTAGGCTACTATATATCCTGTTGTCTCAGATGCCCAAGGGAGGAAGGCACCCAGTGAGTGGGAGGGACACAGGACGCGGAATAGAGATGCATATGAACAGAATGTAAGTATGGAGTTGCCTTAGTGAAACATATTTTGTATGCTAAATTTTTAAAAATTTTATTAAAATAATAGCAGTAAACAGGAAAAGGAGGAGAGAAGGCAACTACGATCGCCACCTGTTTGCTCTCATGCATCCCTCCAGAACACATGGGTGATGCCTCTGGGGTCCCCACACCTCCAGAACACACAGGTGACGCCTCTGGGGTCCCCACACCTCCAGAACACACGGGTGACGCCTCTGGGGTCCCCACACCTCCAGAACACACGGGTGACGCCTCTGGGGTCCCCACACCTCCTTTTCTCGGCCATGTGTTTCCACCTCTGTTAATAGTTGGTCATGTACAGGGTTGAGGATCCAACAAGATGCAGAAGCCCTGTAGCTGGCACAGTGACAAGTGACATTTCTTGCCCAGCCTCCCTCTATTTCTTCATGGAGAGATGGCTTCATGCCCATACTGCATATGCATGAAGCCATCTGCTAAGAGTGTACGAAGACAACAAGAAATTTCATCTCTTACAGCCACCTGATGTAACCTGACACATTTCCCGATGAGAGCTAACTAGTCCTCAGGGGAGAGGATCCCGAAACATCATCGTCAGAGCTCACTCTGACTGGCGTCTGTCCACCAAAAAGTAATGAAGTCTTTAACTGCCAGCAAATCAGAATGTTCCTGGTCTTGGAATCTTCTGAGACTAGTAAGGTAAAATGAGGTCATATGATCCCAGGTGGTGGTGGTGGCACATGCCTTAATCTCAGCACTCAGGAGGCAGAGGCAGGCAGATCTCTATGCGTTCAAGGCCAGTTTGGTATACGGAGCAAGTTCCAGAACAGCCAGGATATACAAAGAAACTCTCTCAAAGAACGAACAACAATAAAAAAGAGGCCATGTGGGTGGCCTTAACCTAGTCTAATGGGTGTCCTTAAAATAGAGGATTTTGCTCTGATGACATCCGCGCCGCTATTGCACCAGTGGGCGTGTCTAGCCAGGCTGGTTGTCACTGCGGCTTGCAGGGTGCAGGGCTGGGCAGGACTGACGATCGCTTTTCTCACGTAGGGGTTGTCATGCTTTCCCGCACCATGAAAGCTAGCGATAGGCACGAAGCCCCAGGTCAGCACCAGCTCGGTTTCCCCACGTTCTGTGACTCAAGCATGTGGTGTTTTCAACAACAGGCTCTTACCATGAAGTTCTGGAGGGAAACTAAGATCAGTGACAATGCATAGCCTGTAATGGCTGCCGTCTCTGGAGCCTCACCAGCCAACACTCACAGACAGGTAACCCGTTCCTGGCCTGGGGCTTTTTATTAGATAGCCTGTGGTGCGTAGTAGGGCACTGTCAGCCCATTATAGAATAACCTCACCTTGATTCATTCTTGTTCCATTAATCCTCTTTTTAAAAAAAGAGAGAGAGAATGGATTTTGAAATGCGTTTAATGACCTCTAATTACACCCTAATTAGTTCAATATCAGAACACATGATATGCTGAGTCGTTTCGGTGTTCCAGTACTTGAATAATACAACTTGCTTCGTACGTGCTTGACAAAACAAGAAGTACAATATCCATTGCCACACAAGTTCAAACCAGTTCTAGGGAAGTCTCTAGATCTTGATTCAAGTGCAAAGGAATACCCCATATTCTAAAATCCATTAACTGTACAGATGGAGAGCTTCCACCTAGCTATCACTTGGAATTGATTAATGTACAATGTAATGAAGTGCTAGATTGCAATTAGCATAAAATAATTTGCTATATTTCTATAACAGCCGTCCAGTTGTTACTTATCAATTAATACCATCTGCTCTTGACTGACCTCAGTTTTTGGTAGTTCCTGTTTAAAAGAAAATTTCAAAGAGTAAATATGTAAATTTTACTCCAGATCAGCTTTAACTGATGTACCTTTAAATTATTTTTAATAATAGACAGTACTAACATTGTACCTCCTATTTAAACAAGATGTTATCGCTACAATTTTCTGTTATTGATAGGCTTCCATTTATAAAAATGCATTAAATTATTTTAATATGCTTTGAATTTCATCAACGAAGAGTTGCAGAATATTGTGTCTGTTTCATTATGTCCTTCCCTAAGTTTCACTTGTTTCTAAGAAAAGAAACCTTTCAGAACTCCTGCTGTGAATTGGTTTTATTTTACGTTCCCTCTCAGCATAGGCTTTCCATTTGCTCTCCTTGGTAGCTACATACTGAAGTGAACACAATATGGAGGACTAGAAATGTAGCTCAGTGCTACAGAGCTTGCTTAGCATGCACAGGGCACTAGATTCTTCCCCAGTGCTGCATAACCCAGTTGGGGCTGTTCCTGCCTGTAATCCCAGCACTAGGGAGGATCAGAAGTACAAGTTCATCCTCAAATACAAAAGGACTTTTAGACCATCCTTATCTGCAAGCGTTCGTTGCAATGAGTCATTGGTCTGGTTCAAGGCCTCTGGCCTCTGTTACACGATCAATACCGGGCCCTCGCTGGGACTCCTCTTGGATGTCCTGTTGTTGCCCTGTGTCTTGGAGATCGTGTAGCTTTGTGTCTGCAGGACCAGCCCCTTCACGTGTTCCAGCAGTTATTAAATGAAATGGATATTAGGGTGCGGCTATTCATAGTCCTGGTTCTGGGCCTGGGTGGTAACTGGGTTGATCAGCCTGACAGCTTTCCTCATCATCACCACCAAGGCAAGCTCTCCAGCATGGCCCTGGCCAGCTCACCCAATGCCTTAGGCAGCCAGGGTGGGGCCCATTCTTCCGCTCTCACACCCTCAAGGCTGGCTGACCTGCACCCACACCACCAGGGCCAGCTCCACTGTGCTGCCCCAGTGAGGTGCAGGGCCCTCTCTTCTGAGTGTTGCAGCTGGTTAGGGGCAAGACCTTCTCTCTTGCTCTGGTGACCCTAAGACTAGCTCTCCCTTCTGCCACAGGTGCCGAGGGTGGGTGGAGAGCTCACCTTTCCCTCAACCACACCAACACGTGGCATTAATCCTCTTTAAGCCTTGAAACCACGGTATTCTGTCTTTCTGCTCTTGAAAACCTCCTCTCCATGACCTCTTGGGTCTCTCTTGAAAGCTTCCCTGACCTCTATGGGTATTTCAAATGAGCTATGAAGATCATCTTATCTGAAGATTAAAGCTACATCCACAAATGAGAGGAAACACGTGATGCTTGTTTTCCTGGGTCTGTGTTACCTCACTCAGAACAAGTGTTTCTAGATCCATTCATTTACCTATGAATCTCATAATTTCAATTTTTATTATCTTATAAATATTATCATTTTAAAACCTTGCAAGTAAATGAAAACATCACACAGAGAAACAGACCAGACCCAAAGTCTCTGTACTCAATGAACTTCTGTACAATCAGAATAGGCATTTCGAATGTGTGAGCATCACCTTAAATTTCATACTTCCAGTATCGAGTATATTTTCTGCACCTACCCACTACCAAAACAATCAACAAGACACCCACAAGAGAACTGGAACTGAAAAAACAGTTTGCTTACTATCTTTTTTCATAACCTGTGTTCATCACCTGCATCCACCAGCATCCAGCCTCTCTTCTCCTCTTTCCTTCATGTTACACTGCATCTGCACGTACATCTGTTTACATGTGCACATATGTTATTGGCTAGAATCCATCTTTCTGAAACCGTGTGGCCTTGTTTAATAAATATTCTAAGTCCACCCATTTTTGTGAAAATATTTTACCTTCATTTTTCTTTAAAGCTGAGTAGTATTCTATTTTGTATATACATCAGATTTCCATTATCAGTTCATCTCTTGATGTGAAACTAGATTTTGCTACAGTAAATTAAGCAGCAATTAATATGGGGTGCAAATATCTCTATGGTAAGGTATGGAGGTCTCTGGGCATATCCCCAGGAGTTAAATAGCTGGGTCGTATGGAAATTCTATCTTTAATTTTTTGAGAAATCTCCAAATTAATTTCCATAATGCCTGCATTAATGTGTACCCATACCAACATTCAAAAGCAGATATCTCTCCACATCCTCTCCAACATCTGTTGGCAAACTTATTGATGATAGACAGTCTGACTGAGGTGAGGTGGGAGCTCAAACTCATTTAAAATTGCATTTCCCTAGCAAAGAATAAAATAACTAGGAATATTGGACACTTATAAAAATGGTTATTAGCTGTTTCTGGTTTGCTTGTTTGGTTTTTTTATTTATTTAGTTAGTTCATTTACTTGTCTGTTGATTGGCTGGTTTATTCCCTTGGTATTTAGTTTCTGCAGTTCTTTGTGAGTTCTGTACATTAGCCCCTGTCTGAAGTGTAACTGGCTAAGATTCCCGCCCCCTCTCTGGGCTGTCTGTCAACTCTGCTGATCATTTCCTTTGATGTACGGGAGCATTTGCTTTTCACACTGTTCATCGTTGATACTGGGGTTCGTTTCTGTGCTGTTGGTATTCTATTTAAAAAGTCCCTTGTTCCACTTAGTTATTTACTGATTTGGCTCTGAGGACACGAACTTCTGAACCCTGGGTTTTTCCACAGTGCTGCAAGCCCGTGTATATATAGACCCCGTTCTCCCTTCAATAAATGGCATTCTCTTAGCACGAGTGACCCACCGTGTGGTGTTTCTCTAAATCCTCAGCTTCTTGCTTGCAACTCGGTACTGCAGTAGCGCTGGCACAAGCGAAGGTCCCACCGAGATCAAAAAAGAAGGAAGATGGTTGGAAGATCACCCCAGGGAATAGTTGGCCAGTTAAGCTCCACAGAGAGGTAAGGAATGGGGGGTGAATTGGAAGTGGGTGCTGGAAGTGACATGAGTCTCACCAATTGGTGAAACTCTTAAAAGAAAATGGCCCTGGAATTAAGTCATGAACAACCAAGGAATTCATGAAAATGCTTGAACAGGCCAGTCCCTGGTTTCTCATTGGGGGGGGGGCTAAATATTCCCGATTGGGAACAGATAAAGACAGATTTACAAATCTACATGATAAAGGACCGGATCAAATCCCCATTGCTGCCTTCTCCTTGTGGAGGTTGGTTAAGGATGCATTGTTAAGTCAGAAGGTAAACATGAAAGAGCAATCGGCAGAGGCTGAGAATGTGCTGAGGGAGGTCCAGGAGGAGGAATCCTCAAGTCACTAAGCCTGTAGTTCAGACACCCCTCAGGATGCAGATAGTGAGGAGGAAAAGCTAACTCAAGAGATTAAAGTCCTCTGGAAGAAAATAAAAGGATGTTCTATAAAGAACCGTCCTCCTTCAGGAAATCCTGACTTTCAGGGTCAATTGTCACTTCTTGAGCCTTCAGTGTCCCTAGGCAGCTTTGCCCTACCTATAGTTGAAATGTCTGATCCAAACAATCCAGATCAGGTTATGTGAGTACACAATCCTCTACAATATAAGGACATTCAGCAATTGAAGGAGGCTGTCACTGCTTACGGGCTCCATGCCCCTTTTACTCTTCCTATTTTTGAGTCCTTTGGTGCCCTCAATCTTATGCCCCAGGACTGTCGCAGCAAGTGTCAGGAACATTGCACACAGATGTCAGGCAGCTCTCAACACCATGGCTGGGTTCCCTGGGAGAAATGTTGACATGCTTACTGGGGCCAGAGCGTATGCAGGAAATGCTGGTCGAACCTCCAGGGATGTGCTGAAAGGTATAGGGGCAGTGCTCACCATTCAGTCAGTGAGACAGATGCTAAAAGATCAGAGATTTTGCCCCAGCAAAGGCCTAGGGAGGAGATTACAAGGGGATCCTCAACCTGTGGCTGAAAAGACTCACATTACATGCCAGCATGGAAATCATGTGGGACTTGGGCATTTTTAGCAGGGGCCACTGCTGAACAGCCTTTGATCATTCCACCCATTCCTATCTCTTAGCAGAGTGAGTAAAGCATCCGGGTTGAGCAATGGCCCCTTAATAAGGAAAAAATTAGAGGCTGCCCAGATGCTAGTACTAGAGCAATTGGCCGCAGGGCATATAATACCCTCAACATCTCCCTGGAACACTCCTATATTTGTTATAAAGAAGAAATCTGGCAAATGGCAATGGCACCTTTTGCAGGGCTTAAGACTATGTTTAAACTATGATTCCTATGGGAGCTACTTAGCCAGGATTGCCCACACCTGTTGCAATATCAAATGATTGGCATTTAATTATTATTGGTTTAAATGATTGCTTTTATACTATCCCTCCGCATACCACTGACTGCCATCACTTTGCTTTTAGTGTTCCATCTACTAACCTAAAAGAACCTTATAAGAGACATCATTGGGTGATCTTGCCAAAAGAGATGGCAAATAGCCTCACTATTTGCCAGATATATGTCACCCGGGACATTGAAAGAGTTAGACTTAAGCACCCTCAGCTGTATATCATTACATGGATGATATTCTACTGGCAGGACCCACCAAAGCCTCTGTGCTAGATGCCTTTGGTGACTTGCAAAATCAGTTGAGCCTAGCAAATTTACAGATTGTTCCTGAGAAGGTTCAGACCCAGTTTCCTTATCAATATCTCAGGCATCAGTTGTTACAAAATGGTGTGAAGTCCCAAAATATCACCTTGTGATTGGACCATTTTCAAATACTTAATGATTTCCGAAAGCTCCTGGGAGACATTAACTGGATAAGGCCCAGTTTAGGGCTTTCTACAGATCATTTGCAACCGCTTTTTAACATCCTCAGTGGAGATCCTGATTCATTGTCATCCAGGAGATTGACTGATGAAGGGTGCCAATGTATTACACTTATTGAAAAGATGCTGCAGCAAGCTCATGTACATTATATAGATTACTCTAAACTTTACAATTGCTTATTTTCAGCTCTGATCATGGACCTATCAGAGTCTTCTGGCAGGAGGGTCCCATATTATGGCTCTATTTTCAAGCTTTACCCTCCAAGGTGGTTGTGGCTTATCGTCAAGCCCTTGTCTCCTTATTATTCAAGGCCATCAAGACTAGTGTCTTGACCTTTGATAAAGAGCCAGATAAAATCATTACCCCCCTATCCAGCCAGCAACTCTATGGCTTCAACAGCATAGTGATGACTGGGCTATATTTTGTAGCACTATATTGAGTCAATTTGATAATCACTTTTTTCAAGATGCACCTGGTTATTTTTCCCAGAATCATGAATCTTCAACCCACTCCAGGAGGTCATGTGGTATTTACAGATGGCTCCTCCTCAGGCATCACTGTAGTCATCTCTCAGACCATTGTTAAGTGACTTTTCATTGAAACACGATCAGCACAGGTTGCTGAACTTGCAGCCTTAGTTCTTGCCCTACAATTATTCCCCTCTAAAGTGCTTAGTATTTACACAGACAGTCAGTACATTACTCGAATATTTCCCCTGCTGGAAACAGCCACTTATATTGCCCCAGGGTCTATCCCTGCTTCAGCTACAAGGACTTTTGTGGCAATGGTCTTGTCCACTGTTTATAGGACATCTGAGAGCTCATACCCAGTTGCTCAGCAATCTTAGCAAGGGCAATGAGTTGCCTGACTCTTGCACACATGCATTCTTAGCTATGTCCACATTTGATAAAGCGCAGTTATTACACTGATGCTTCCATCTCAGCTCTGGGACCCTGCACCACCACACTGCAGTCACCAATAACAGGCCACCCAGATAGTTAAGGACTGCCCTTCCTGTGTCGAATTTCTGCCCGTGCTCGCCACAAGAGTGAACCCTAAAGGGCTCATGCCTAATCATATTTGGCAAATGGACCATGTACCCAACTTTGGTAAATCACAATATGTTCATGTTTCTGTTGATACATTTTCTCATCTCATATTTGCTTCTGCTCATTCTGGGGAAAAGGTAAAAGATGTAAAAAGCCTTTGTTTCTACACTTTTGCATATATGGGAGTGCCCAAGCAGCTCAAAACAGATAATGGACCTGCTTACATGAGCTCAGAGTTTAAGCAATTTTGTGAGGCATATGATATCACTCTGAAGACAGGTATACTATACAATCCTCAGGGACAGGCTGTGGTAGAATGCACCCATCATACTCTCAAAAGTTACCTGGATAAAGTAAAAAAGGGATACTCAGGGGCTTTCATTCTGTCTCCCCATGCTTCTGTAGCTTATATCTTATATATTTTAATTTTTTTAACTGTGGACTCTCGAGGATGGTCGGCAGCCGATTGCCATTGGCAACCACCCATAGAGCCCCAAATAATGGTTTGCTAGAAAGACCTCTCCTCGGACAGTGGTGTGGCCCAGATCCCGTTCTGGTGTGGGGCTGAGAGTCTGTTTGTGTCTTCCCACAGGATGGCGAGCACACAATTTGGGTTCCTGAGCGTTGTGTGCCCTGTCGTTCCTGAGCCACACCAGCCACACAGAGCCACTTTGGGCCTTTCTGAAGAACGCCCCCATTCTTGATGCCTGTGGGCATCCAAAGCATGGTATGGCCAGCTATGGTGGGAACTAATCTTAGTCTGGGAAAAGTTTCTATCCCAGAGGATTTGGAAGAAGGAAATCTTACTGACATGACTTTCACATTAGAGGATAGCTTATGTTTTACTCAAATTTGGAATAGTAGTCTTTTGGGTGGAGCTGAATCCTCCTTTCTTAATCATTGTCTCGTGCTAAGTAACTGGTCGGTTGCTGACTTTGCACCCAATGCCACGAATGCCTCAGTCCTGGGCTTGCAGAATATTATGGGGCTGGTAAATTTTGATCATAACACGTCAGGCAGAGCCTTGCCCCCTTGCCCCCTTGCCCGCTGATGGCCAGGTCCATTAACCTATAATTTAGAGTTACCACTCCTTTGGGGAGACTGTGTAGTTAGTACTCCCTACCTTCTCCATGGCCGCAAGGACGTTTGGCGGTATGGACCTAGGCCTCCCATAAAAAAATAAAACCATGGATTCACCTCCATTTCATTATCATAAAGCCCTGCAAGCTGAGTGGTCCCAGCCTTTGCTGGTATGTTTCTGTGTGGACCCTTCGCTTGCCTGGATGCAGTAAGCCAGGTGGCCTGCAAGATATTTGCATTTAATACCACTGCAGCTGAAATACATCAGACTATTTTGAGCATAGTTTAAAATCGCAACACACTAGATATAGAAGGAATATATATATGTATTGCCACTGGACCTTGTGTGCTCCCTCCATTCTTTTTGTGGTCACTAATGATTCCCTTTTGGGAGATGTTTTAGATTGTTCTTACAGTGACTGCCAGCTGCAGGGCGGAGTGGAGTGCAGAGTAGGCAGCATTGGTGGTGCGCATTCCAGGCATCGTCCCCATGCTGGCAAACGCTGGCGCTGCGGAAGGTGGTGCTTGGACGGCACAAAAGAGACTTTGGCACCACTGTATCTGTTGCTGCTGCCGTTGCCCTCGGTGCGACTTCTGCAGCTGTTTCTGGCATTGCCCTTTCCCAGTCGGTGGTCACGGCAAGCGCGGTGGATAAATTGTTGGGTGAGGGTGCTACTGCACTCAGCACCCAAACAATATAAATGCTATGATACAATTGGGTATTCTCAATTTAAATCAACAGATCATCCAAATTAATGAAACCAGAGTGCCCCCACTGGCTGGGGACCAGATTTTGCTGGGCCTTCAAATTACCAGTTGGCTTATCAAGGAAGTGAACGGCACCTTAGCCCTGGGTCTTTTGGCCCTGGGAATTGTAGGATTTACTTTATTCCACCTATGCCAGTTTCGCAGGCAGCAGGCCCAGGACCGATTTCATATGTGACAAGTTATGCTGTCTCTAGCTACAGGCAATCCCACAGCACAGTCATGGTTAAGCATGCAAAGTAAATGAACATTCAATGACAGGTTCTACATGGGAGGGGGTGCTTATCAACCTAAGACAGAGGGCTCACAAGGCCTGGATGGGCATCTCTGAGACAGGTAAAGCAAGTACCAAAATCCTGTTATCTAAGACAGAACTTCATTTATATACAAAAGGAGGGACCTGTTGGGCCCTTCTGCCTGAGGATGTCTGTTTATTGACTGCTGACCTTTGCTAGCAAGTACATCTTGCACCTCCTGGCCTAACCCCAAGTTCCTTGTTCTACCTAGTTGTTTACTGATTCGGCACTGAGTACATAAACTTCCGAACCCTGGGTTTTTCCACAGTGCTGCAAGTCCATATATATATAGACCACGTTCTCCCTTCAATAAACGACATTCTCTTACCATGAATGGCGGGGTTTCTCTAGATCCTCAGCTTCTCGTTTGTAACTCGATACTGCAGCTGTGCTGACGCTACAATATACCACTATATGGTGGGTGTACCCCTTCAATCCCAGCTCTGGGGAGGCAGATGCAGGTAGATCTCTGTGAGTTTGACATCAGCCTGGTCTGCAAAATGAGTTCCAGGACAGTTAGGACTGTTACGCAGAGAAATCGTGCCTTGAAAAACAAAACAAAATGCGGGAGCCAGAGACTGTGGATGGCGAGGAAATGGTGTCCTCAAGACATAACAGGGCATCAGCATGTGTGAATTCACGCAGATTGTGACAGCAAGCTCAAGGCAAACCAAACCCCAGCATGGAGAAGGGAAGTGGGCATGATGTCTCCCTAGCTGAGGAATTATTGGCAGTGGATAGGTGCTGGGAGAGCGAGTCCATTTTCTTTAAGAGTTTTCCCTAGTGAGTCAACTATGGTCCAGAGGGAGGTCACACGTCTAGGAATATACGAGCAGAACAATTGGACTTGTGAATCATAGAAGAGACTTTTTGGAGCAAGACTCTACCATCATCTGCAAATAACTATTCTCCCTTTGAAAGACACCTCTTGGCCTACTATTGGGCCCTGGTGGAGACTGAACATTTGGCGATGGACCACGAAGGTACCATACAATCTGAGTCACCCATCCTGAGTATTATCTGACCCACCAAGTCATAATATAGTAGATACATAGCAGCAATCCATTATTGAAGGGAAATGGTGCATATATGATTGGGTTTGTGCAGGTCCTGAGGTTACAGGCAAGTTACATGAAGAAGATGCCCAAATGCCTATGGTTTCTATGCCCATTACAAGGCTGTCTGCTGTGTACTGATAGCTTCATGGGATGAGCCTTATCATCAGTTGACTGAGGAAGAGAAGACCAGGTCCTGGCCCTGATGGTTCTGCATGATATCCAGGCACCACACAGAAGTGGACAGCAGCTTCTTTCTGGGATAACCCTGAAGGATGCCAGAGAAGAGAAGTCTTCCCAGTGGGCAGAACTTTGGGCAGGGCACATGGTCATACATTTTACTTGAAAGGAGAAATGGCCAGATGTGCAGTTGTTCACTGATTCATGGTCTGTAGTCAATGGATTGGCTGGATGGTCAGGGGTTAGGAAAAAGCAGGATTGGAAAATCAAGGAGAAAGACCTTTGCGGAAGAAGTATGTAGAGAGATCTCTCAAAAGGGGCAAAGGCTGTGAAGGTGTTTGTGTCCCATGTAAATGTTATCAAAAGGTTGTGGGGAGCAAAGAAAGTCTTGAGAGTGTAAGAAGCATATGAAGGGAACGTGTATTGTTGACGTGCCCCCAGGTCACAGTCCCAAAGCCTCAGACTTGGACTGAAGGCCAGCCCTCTCTAGGAATCTTTAGACTCCACAGCAGATTGGAACCGGAAATTAATGACTGGAAGACTGGGTTGTGGGTGGGACAAGCCTGGTTCTGTGACAGGGGGTGGGGCTGTTGGCACTGACCACTGTGTTGTCTCACAGAGAGACCCCTTCCATAGATCAATTCTCAGATCAAATGTGATTTGAAAAGAGTATTGCTAGTTCCAGAGCCACTTTGTCATCAAGGCTCAGTCTCCTTTATTTCTTTTCACGCAGACACCAGGATGGAGCTGGCATCCCAAACATGACATGGGGAAGCTAACCTTCATCCCCAGCTCATGGCCTCCTACCTCCCATGAGTTAATGTCAGGGGAGAGAGCTTTCTCTGTAGGCTTCTCAGAGTGATTAACCCTTGAAGGACTTGGGGTCAGGGTATAAAAAGAAGCACTGCACACATGACTTTCCTTCAGAAGACTTTATTGATCTCTGTGCCCAGCAAACAGCAGAATGTGCAGGGGTGAGGTGAGCCATCTGGGAGTTGAGCACACGCAGGTAGCAGGTGGGTGAGAAGCCAAGATGAGGCTCCTAGAGCAATTTTCCAAGGACAGGACAGCCAGCAAAAATGAGTCGGGTAAAACAGTCATCTCAGTGCCGGGGCATCTGTGAGGACAGGAAGCCCACATGAGACCCAAGGTCCCGTACCCTTGTCCTTTGTAGTCCTCCATATTCTTCCATGCCCCAGGGCCTTGCCTCTCACCTTGACTGGGCTTGGGGGGTATCTGCCCTTGTGGGCTTCTTCGTTCATTAGAGACCTCAGCAGGCAGGAGCGGCGGTGGGAGAAGGTCTCAAAGCTTTTCTTGCCATGGTAGGCTCCCATGCCACTGTTCCCTAAATGAGAGGCCTGTTCAGGGCCAGGATCCCAGCCCATCTTGTCCTCATGACCCTCATGAACTCCCTTGTCTGACTGAGCCTCACGGGAAGTAGTCAAACCTTAGAGTGCCCCCTAGGCATAAGCCAGGCAGAAGAGTGCCCAGAAAGAGTCTCATTCCAGGCATGCCACTAAACGGTGGTGTGACCCCGGGCTTGGGATCCCTACGGAAGACCAGAGTGATCAGGACTAAGATCCCAGCACCAGACTTACCCACACCCCCGAATGGCAAAGTGGGCACAGTGATGTGAACAATGACGTCATTGGCCGTCACGCCGCCACTTGATGTCTCTGCAATCATTTTCTTGATCACCTGTGTAAAGACCCAAGCAACCACCTTGCAGTCTTGCATCCTCACCACCCTTTCTTTCTGAACATGTCTTGGAGCCTCAAAAATAGGGACTAGTGGAAGCAGAGCCCCAGCCACCAGCTCTGCCATCCTTAGCCCCTGCAGAGTCTCCAGTTCTCTGTAAATATCACACAATCCTCAGCGCTGTATGGGGAGGCAGCAGCAGTTCCACAACCCTGTAGCAATGACTACAATCCACTGCTCTAGGAAGGTGGAACGGTCCTAACCTTAGAGCTAAGGCCAACGAGGTCCAGCTAGTCTAACTGATTTGCCCACGGTTGCATGTCTAATGAATGAGGAAGCTGCAAACTTGAACCCAGGCCTGTGGCTCTGAGTCCCCTTGCATGTGAATGCCATGCCTAAGAGGCCGGGAAACTGGGAAGGGGACCCTAGGCCTACCTTGTTGTTGTTGGAGAACACATAGAGTGCCAGGGGTTTCTCACGCTGGTTGATGAATTTAATGGCCTCCTCCAAGCTTCGAACACACACAATGGGCATCACCGGCCCAAAGATCTCCTCCTGCATCACCTTGGCCTGGGGGTCCACTTCCACGAGAATGGTGGGAGCTAAGGCAGGATGTGAGCTAGAGTCTGTTTGTGCTGATTCACCCCCATCCCCAACACACACATGCACGTCCAATACACACACGCTAGTGCCAACATCTAGTTCCTGCTTCTATTCTTTTGTAAATGAAGCTGCCAAACTTATGTGAAGACTTGAAGTGTTCCTCTCATGCCCACTTCCTTCCTACCCCCAGTCCTACACTCCATCATGGCAGACCATGGGGAGCTCTATAGACTAACCTACATGGCGGAGCAAGATCTAAACACTGAAGGGACAGTCATTACATCTTCTGGCCCCATGTATCCATCCCAGAACTCTTCAGCCTCCTTGATAACTGGGGACCAAAGGGATATCAATTGACGTTGCCCCCAGCCAGGACACTGGGAGCTCCTCCCAGCCTGGCCTGCCTTGAACTCTTGGGGCCTCTGCTGTCTCCATTCCCTACTCCCTTGTGCAGACTGGATATGAAGATGGAGCCCTTGTCTCTGCCTTGTGGGAGAGGTCTTTGGGACTCCAGAGAAGGCAGATTCTGAGCACCACTCTTCTGAGGCCCCCAGAGCTTTCTGCAGGCCCACTTGGGGAAGACTTCTTGCTGAGTATCTGTGCCCACTTTCTGTAAACTTGCCGTGGATGCTGGTAGTCCCGATAAGCAGGCAGAACACACACCTATGTATCGTGAAGCCACATCCCAGGTGCCTCCATGGGCTACTTTCTGGCCCTCAATCAGGCCTACGACCCGCTGGAAGTGACGGTCATTGATGATTCTCCCATAATCACGGGCCTGCTTAGCATCTTCCCCATAGAAATCCTGAGAAGAGATGAGTCCTCAAGGAAGTCTTGGTCCTGCCACGACCCCGACTTCCCAGCCTGTAGGCAGTGACTGTGGTGGAATCTGAGTTGCGCCCCTCCCCCACCCCGTTATGCTCTGCGCCCTTCCCAGTTGTCTGAGGTGTGTGAGCACATTTCTTCCGTGAGTAGAAGAGAAGTACCTAGTATTTCTCAAAGTCCTAGAAGCTGATTGAGACAAAGTACACCCCCTATGGCTACAGCTCCCTACTCGCATCTGCGGGTCATGCTCACCTTCAGCGACTTTTTGAGCTTCTCCACGATTTGGTTCTGAATGGAGGGGTCGCAGAGGATGTAGTCTGGGGCCACACAGGTCTGGCCACTTTTCATAAATTTCCCCCAGGCAATCCGCCTATGGACATGCAATCTGTTAATCATGAGCGCTCCCTTGAGACTAGCCACAGGCTCAGGGCTAAGGCACTGAAGGGCAAGTGATGGAGGACACCCCATGGGCTGCGTGCTACCACGGCGGGTTCCCCTAAGCAACCACTCACTTGCAGAGGCACTGAGAAGCCCCCCCCCCCCCCACACACACACACATCACAGGAGTTCCTGCAACTAGAGTGTTTAATGTCATGGGTGTCAGGGAGGAAATTCTGAGGATATTCTGGGGTGAGAGCTCCGTGCCTTTGACCACATTCTCAGAGTCTTGCATAGCCTCTTCCCTTCTAATGGGGTACAGAGATGGCCAGAGGCCTAGCTAGTACAGACATGAGTCCCATCCTGGACTCTGAGCAAGTGGCCCTGCGTTCCTGGGCCTGCTTTCCAGATCTCAGTTGGGGATCTCCTGCCGAGGGGCAACAGGACTTGGTAAAGGTCTCCAAACCCTGAAGATCCCACATCTGCTTTCCTTGAAGCTTCTCCTTGGAGTACCACCCTTAGTGATGGTACTCCAAGATGGTACTGACCCACAGAGTCAGTGCTCTCTCTGGAGGCCCCCCTCTAGGAAGACTTCTATGAATGTTGTCCCCCAATTCAACTTCTCCCATCCCCAAACCATAGGCTCCTTAGGGGCAGGGACCATTTTTATTACTCGGTGCAGAGACATAGATCTTTGGCACCATCATGTGTTGAAAGGTGGATAGGAGCCCAAGCCTCTGCAGCCAGACGAGCCCAAGCCTCCTCACCGGCAGGCCACATCTAGATCACAGTCCTTGTCCACGTAGCAAGGGCTCTTTCCTCCAAGCTCCAGGGTGACAGGGGTCAGGTGCTTGGCCGCGGCGGCCATAACGATCTTCCCCACAGCTGTGCTCCCAGTGTACATGATGTGGTCAAACTTCTGTGTAAGCACCTCCGTGGTCTCGGGGACACCCCCATTGATCACTGGATGCAGATCCTTCCCGCAAAGAGACAGGAAGCTCAGCAAAAATCAAGCCTCTCCACACTCCGCGCACAGAGTGGGCACTAAGAGACTGGCCCTTCAGCTCTGAGCTTATTTGGGTACCCAAGCAGCTCCATTTTCCCTGCTGTTAGAAGCTGGGCTCCTCCCACCTGCTCTAATCACCTCCTGTCTCCCAAGCTTTAAACAAGGGACACTCATCACAGTCATCCTTGAACTCTAGAGGGCACCTCACCTTATCCAGGTACTGAGGAATAAGGGTGGCTAGCAGGTCTGCCGTATTCTCACTCACTTCTGAGGGCTTGAGGACTACAGCATTTCCTGCAGAATACAAGGTCAGGGTCATCCTGGGGAGACCTCCTCAGAGACTCTTCCTACCCAATGACCAGGCCTACAAATTCCGTTACATCAGCTGTACTCTTGGAAGGCAGTGGGAGAGGCTAGACATGGGGGCATGCCGTGAGAACACACATGCACATGCTGAGAAACACAGGTACACATGAAGGAACACAATGCAGGGAGCACACACAGGTGACACAGGAGCATCTGCTACAGGTACACACACTGGCACATGCCTTTAGGGGCGGTACCACCTGCCCCTCAGCAGTGCTGGGAGACTAGGAAAGAAGAAAGGACACTCAGAGAGATGCCCACACTAGCGAGCGAGCAGCTCTGGCCTCTCCTGTCACACACTAACAGAGAATCCTTACCCCCACGCCCACCCTGACCCCACAGGTATAGGGAGAGGTCATCCTGGAGGCCTGGCTACATGGTTTAGCCACCACAACCTCCTGTAGCAGTCACTCTTACCTGCAGCAATGGCACCCACCATGGGCTGGATGGTGAGGTTGAAGGGGTAGTTCCAAGCACCTATGACAAGGACCGTGCCCAGGGGCTCCGAGTGGATGTAGGACTCATCCTGCTGGGTATGGGGAGTCTTTGCCACAGGCTCATCCTCAGCCCACTCTGGGAGTTTCTTAATTGTGGTGTCAATCTCCTCCAGAACATGCACAATCTCCTCATTGTAGGCGGTCCACTCGTTCTAGGGAAAGGCGCCACGGGAACGTGAGCCACAGAGCCAAGGCTCTGCTGCTCTGGTAAGTTGGCTGGTCAACATGGGCTCCATACCAGGGTGATGGGATACAGAGCTGAAGAGTGGCCATTGGGCTATTAGGTCTGGAAGGTCCCTTCTTCCCAAGGTTTGTAGGATGGGGGTGCCCCAGGACCCAGAGCTGGTAAAGGAATGAATGAAACTAGGTCTGGCCAGAGGAATGGGTTTGAGGGTCATTGGTGAGGGAGAAAATGTATGGTCTGGAAGACTTACAGACCACACTGAGACCTGAACCTGAGAAAGAGCTCGGGAGATTACAGTGTTGAGTAGACATGGGTACAAATCCCACCCAGGGAAGAAGTGCCCAAGAGTGGCAGGCTAGAAGCCAGAACTACAGCAGAGGGAGACAGGAACTGGGGACAACAGAGCCTCCTGGCATGGTAGGGGTAAGAAAGAGGGAGCACGAGGGGCAAATACACATCTCTTTCCTGAATTTTGGGAAGCCAAGAGTGAGTTTTCTCCTTCCTGTCTTTTATGGTGGGAAGCCTTAAGGTGAGTGAGCCCTGACAGGGCAGAGGGTGGGCACCTCAGAGAAGGTGGAAGCAGTCGCAACTGAGTCCTGGCCTCAAAGTAAAAGGCTTGTGGATCTGGAGGTTCCTAGCTTGCTCAACCCAAGGGAATAAGGAGGAAGGAGGAAACCACAGGAAGCCGGATCCCTCTGGAGAGCATGGCCTTGCTGGTCCTTGGTGTGCCAAACCAGGTAGAACAGGGAGGAACCGAGGACAGAGGGATAAAGCAAGTGGCTGTGGCAAGGTGGGGGAGGGGGGAGGGTGGGAGTGGAAATGGGTTGATAAAGAAGCCAGACCCTAGGGGAAAAGCAACAGGTGGAGGGAAGAAGACCCTGTCTAAAGGTGGTGGAAGGAGAGGGCGACCCTGCAATCTTTCCTAATCCTTTCCCAGCCTCCTTTTCCCCTCTATAACATTGCCTCTACACGCAGAGCGTTTGGGAATCAGTGCAGTCCTCAGTGAAGTGCTGGGCGGCGTGCAACTGACGCCCTACACTGTCCCCGTGCCTGTTACATCTGTTAGTCCCTTTTTGTGGCCGTCTCCCCCCATCCCATCCCATCCCCCCACCCCGACGCTGCACCTTGTGTAGGTCAGCGGCCAGAGCAGCAATGATGTCCGCTTGGTGCTCAGTGATCATGCGCCGCAGCGCCTCCAATTGCTGGATTCGGAACTGCAGCGGGCGAGTCTTGCCGGAGTTAAAGGCATCCCGCGCCCGGTTCACAGTGTCACTGATCTTGCTCATAGCACCTGGAGATACAGAGAGAGCATTTTTGCAGAAGAAGTCCACATCCACGGCTCTGGGTTGTGCTTTGGCACCAGCTCCCTGGCACTGGCTCGACCTTCAGTGCTCCGCCACTATGTTAATTTTATTTGGATAAAGACCTCTCCTAGAGACTGGAAAACGCATTCCTGCTGGAAGGTCCCTTTTTCTGACTCAGATGGCTAGGCCTTTCTGATGTCTTTAGACATCCTAAGTTAGATGACAGTAATCCGCAATGAACTATACCCATCTGAAGCAGAACCTGTCATAGGGTGGAAGGGGGCACCCTTCTTGGCATCTCTCCCGTCTGACCACTTGCAAATTGGGACAGCTTCCTTCCCTGTAAACACTCGAGGAGCCTTGCAACCAACTTCTTAGATTAGGTTGAATGCATACAGACCACGATTCCACCTCTTACCCATTTAAAGGAAAACTAACACCAAAAAACTAACACATATCTTTCCTGGCTACATCGTTGTGCTTGAATGTGCTGGTTGCCTGGCTAAGCTGAGCCAGGCTTTAGCTTTTAGATCAATGTTGTATAACATATACAGATCAATATCATATGACATAGGTCAGTGCCAACAAAGGTCTTTCAATATCTCAGGTTCTTGTGCAAAATTGCAGAGGTGATTCCTGCTTCCAGTACAATAAAGAAACTGGTAAATTGGTGTGGCTCTTGGGGGCAGGGGGATTTGACCATATCCAGCAAAGGCCTCTTGAAAATATTTGTAGGGGTTGGAGAAATGGCTCAACAGTTAAGAGCGCGCAGTGCTCACCCAAAAGACTCACATTTGATTCCCAGCCCCCTCCTTCACCTGTAATTCCAGTTACAGGGGGTTCTAATGCCTTTGTAAGCATACACACACACACACACACAGACCCATACACATAATAAAAATAAATCTTTACAGAGCAAAAGAGATAATTAAAGATTTTAAAAAGTAAGTATTTATAACACCGAAGATCTGTGCAGGAGATTCTAGTAACCGCAGCTCCCTAAGCAACAAGAAAGTACCTATTGTTTGCATGTGACAAACATACTAGGAACAGCCTAGCACCGGTGGCATCACGTGGTGGATTATTTAGACATAAGATAGAGAACTACCAAGCACATTCACCAAGTCTCTGCCTGTCACACATGTGCCATGGGGAAGAAAGAAACATGTTTCCCAAACAACAGGTGTAGTATGTATGCATGCATGAGAGAAAGAAAAGTGAGGGGAGGGGAGCTACTGAGGGAGTGAAATAATTGGTCATCTCCTCTCTCTCTCTCTCTCTCTCTCTCTCTCTCTGTCCCAGAGATGTGGCTTTTCAATTTTTTATGGCACTTGACATTTTGCAGTGAGCTTGTTTTTCTGAATGTTGGTCGCATCTTTGAGTGGAGAATACACGGTCATGGTGCAAAACTGAACAAGAGAGGACACAGAGTAAAGCACTTTGCCTTCTCCTCCCAAGAAGCTGTCATTTCTGCCAATCCCTCACCCTCCTTCCAGAGATATTTGGCCCAGCACTGTATAACATTTAACACTGGGGTGTGGAGGAAGTTATTCTCATTGTACAGAAATACAGCAAGTTCCCCTGCTAACCTTCCCCCATATACTATTACATAAATACAGTATTTAATGATGTTGGATATGGGTGCATGAACCTGCCTGATTTTGCCTTCAGATTCCTCCCACTGCCCTCACCCATAGGTGTCAACCCTTATACTTCTTCCCTAGGGAGAGGCACCCTGTTGGCATCCAGGCTTCAGATCTGGACATGCCATGCTCTGTTCCTTCTCCACCAGGAGGCCGGTAACTCCTTCATTGGGACCCCTGAGTAGGGATCTGTAGACCCAGCCTGTAGACCAGTTCTTCCTGCTGGCCACAGCTTCAGCCAAGCAACCCTGCAGCAAGATAGTACTTTTCTTTTTACTCTTGTGGTCTAACCAGGGTCACATGGCCTCTGCCACAAATCACCAAGGTAGGGGACCTAGGAGGGGAAGAGCCTCACGAGAATGGGCTGGGCTGAGATCACCCCTCAATGTCATCTCCCAAAATTAAGTGGTCCTTAAGAAGCTATGTCCCTGGGCTTCCTCTGTGAGCCAGTTAATCCTGGTGCTATTCAGAGTTACTGATTGATACGTGAAAGCACATTTGATGCTGCACCTGGCACCTGAGTGGGACACGAACTAGGTTTCCTCTCTCAGAACCACCCCACTTTGGGGGTTACACCTTCCTTCTAGACACACCCCACTCTCAGCAATCCTTCTCTCGCCCCTCACTTCTCATAAAACCTCCATAGCAGAGCTGCTGAGTTGGCTCAGTGGGTAAAGGACTTGCTTTGAAGGCATCAGGACCTGAGTTTGGATGCCAAGAACCCATAGAAAGCCAGATGTTGTAGCACATTTCTGAAATCTCAAAACCCTGCTGAAAGATGGGAGACAGACAGGAGAATCCTTGGAATCTCATAGACCGGCTATCTGGTATACCTGGATAGCAGTCAACAACAAAGAGTAGAGGCCCTGCCTTGAACAAGGTGGGGACCAAGCAATCAGAGCTGTCTACTGGCCCACACATATGCCATGGTACACACACACACACACACACACACACACACACACACACGAGGAAAAGGGAGAAAAAGAGACACAGGGAGAGACAAAGGGATTGATTTTTAAATGCACCATAATAGCACTCACAAAGAAAGGTCAGTTAGGCATATGTTCCACAGCTGAGGACAGTAAGACTGAAGGCGTTTCAACACGCCACCTCTGTCCTCACAGGTAACAGGCATTGAAATCAGGCTTTGACCTCACAAGCGTCTCTCTCCAAGACATGTACTCAGCTATGCAGCCCTGCCACCTTTCTAGGGGGCAGAGAAGCTTGACTGTGTGCACCAAGATCTCTCACCCAAAGGCCACCTCTCTTCCTGTGTTTTGTGGGTCTCTGGGACTTTCTTGGCCCAGTGTTGCAGATGATAGACCTCCAGGAATCTGATGCTGGACATTCAATGTACCCAATCAGGAAATGTTGGCCTGGCAGGGTCTGGACCCGTTGTCCTCAAAATAGATGAAAGCCTTGAATTCTCAAGGCCCATGTGCCCACCTAGAGACAAAATAAGAAGGATGGGGAAGATTACCTTCTACACAGCCTCCTCCAGCAGCTGGGATTCCTGGAGTGAGCAAGAGCCAAGAGAGGACACATTTAAGCACCCTCCTTCCCTCCCCCTTGGTCCCACTAGTCCTTGCCCAGGAAGTTCGCGTGATGAGCTAAAACAATATTCAAACGTGGGTGCAGCATAATCCGGACCTCTCCTCCACACAGGTTTTGAAGATTAGGTCTCAGGCTGTTTGTTTTGTTCTGTTCTGAACTGCAAGATGGGCCTGTGAAAGCTTTTGTGGGCTTTTAGCCAACCTTCAAGAGTCTGTTTGCCCTGGGCGTGGGGGCCACTGAGTGATTCAGCCTGGCACAAAGCTCATGTTTTTGCCAGATGCTGTTCCATGAGTCCCCTGTTATGCAAGGTCTACAGCGGGTGAGCTACAGTCTCGCAGTGTGTGCTCAGCACCAGAGAATACATGTCAAAAATACATTCCTCTGTCACTACCATATGCAAGGGATGAGGGTTCCACTGAGGCACAGACTCACAACAGGCTGGTTGGAAATTTCTACAGGGGTCCCTACTAGTATGTGGATCTGTTCTCTCAAAGATTAGAGGATAATGTTGCTAGGGCCTGTCAGAACAACCAGGAATTTACTCTCTGTGGTCCCCCAGGGAGGATAGAAGCTGAATGTCCCTTCCTCTGTGTTTAAGCAGTGTTCTCTGAGCCCCTGGCCTGCACCACACTGTGGAGGTAGAGGTTCACACAGACCACTACAGTCAGCCACATCCCACACCTGCACTGTGACCAGGGATTCTCAGTGCCCCTAGCTACCAGGCTACCTTCTCCCCTTATGCACCTGGTAATCCATTCTCAATACCTGGTTCCAGCTTGGCCTGTCCTGCTCTGGCTCCTGGGCCACCACCTGCCTGATCTTCCTGATCACTCTCACTTCCCATGACACCTCTTCCAACCACGCTAGATGGACTTTTGTTGGTGAAGGCTTGAGTATGCCTCTCCTCCCACTTGACATTAATTGCTGTCCTTTTGTTGCTCTCTGGGAGAAAATCCAATCTATGAGTTCCTGAAGGCTTGACCCCCGGCTACCTCTCATAGCAAACACCAATCCCTGGGTTACAGCCCCCAGACCTGACTTATAATGTTTTCAGCTCATATTGGTTTGTTAGCCTGCTATGTCCAGAGGACCATCTGTATATATGGGCATCAGCCATGAGTTAGAAAAACCCTGGAATCAGAAAAGGTAAGCAAGATCTGTAACAAAATCCCAAGGCACCCCGCAGACATTTGATGCTTCAAGGCAGACAGGAAAGCATCTCTGATGCACCAGGAGAGGCAGAAAGTATCTGTGAACAGTGGGGCCACCCGTATACAGTGGGGCAAACACAGTGGCTTGGCAGGTACCCAGCTAAGTGAAAACTCAGCTACTGCTTGTTTGAGAGAAAACCACAAGTACATCAGGAGCTGCCAGCCAGACAAGCCATTGCAGAGGCCAGTGTTGGCAAGACCCCACACCAAGCTGTGGTTGAGCGGGCAGCCACCTTGGCATTGCTCCACCCCTGGCTTCATGGGTAAGGGACCCATGGTTTTCAAAATTAGTGGGATGCAGTATCCCCCATTCTGGGTCTGCTGTTATGGTTTGAGTGCAAAAGCCCCCCACAGGTTCATGTGTTTAAATATTTGGCCTTTATCACACTTTGGGGAGATTATGTGCATTTTAGGACCTGTGGCCTATCTGGCAGATGTAAGCCATGAGGGACCACCCTTTGAAGGTTGTACTCACCTCCGGTCCTGTCTAGTTCTCTTCTTCCAGGTCTAACCACATGTGACTATACCACCTTCCCTGACCACAGACAATGTCATTCCTGCCACCCCACCTTCTCTTCAAGGATGAGGCAAAATCCCTCTATCACTGAGGCAAAATCCATCCTTCTCCCTTGAGTTTCTTAGGAACTTTGCACCAGCAGTGAGAAAGGTAACTCTGTCCATGCAGAGATCCACTGGCTGTCCCTCCACAGGCAAGCAGGGTGAGAGGCTCGGGTACCAAAGACTCAGCAGCCAGCGTGCAGAAGGGTAGAGTGGGAAGCGTGGGTGAGAATGTGGGCAGATGGGAGCCCCTTGCATTGTGTAAGGTGGTATAGCCCCTTCGGAAAATGGTGTGGCTGTTCCTCTGTGCATAGCATAGGCAGTTATCTGATGACCCACCCGTCCCATTTCTGAGATACACACCAGAGAAACGAGAACACATGTCCACAGACAACCTACACAGGAAAGTTCACAGGACAGTTACTCCTGATGCCCAAAGTGGGAATCACCCAAATGCTTGACAGTCAATAAGCCAACAGCTTTGACATAGCCCTGAAATGAACACACAGCCACACAAGGGAATGAAGGATGGACACAAGCCCCGGAACAAACAAACTTTAAAATGCAGCATCAAGTGAAAGAATCCAGATGCATGAATCCACACACTTCCTGGTTCCCTTACAGGAAATTCTCAGAAAAACAAATTCACAGAGGAAGAAAAGAGAGAAGTGATTGACAGACCCTGCAGAGGCATAGCGACAAAGAGGGTGACCGCTAATGGCCATGTGTTTAAACCTATATCCTGATGCAACCCCAGAATTTAGGGTCCCTGCAAGTTAGAGGCCAGCCTTGCCTTCATAGAAGGTTCCAGGCCAGCCAAGTACTATATAGAGAACTAAAGTGTGTCTTAGTGAGGGTTTCTATTGCTGTGATGAAACACCATAACCAAAAAGCAACTTGGGGGAGGAAAGGGTTCATTCTGCTCACAGTTCCACGTAACAATTCATCATCAAAAGCAGTGAGGGTAGGAACTCAAGCAGGGCAGGAACCTGGAGGCAGGAGCTGATGCAGAGGCCATGGAGGAGAGCTGCTCACTGGCTTGCTCCCCATGGCTTGCTCAGCCTGTCTTCTTAAGGAACCCATGACCACCACCCCAGGGATGGCCCCACCTACAAGGGCTGAACTCTCCCAAATAAATCACTAATTTAAAAAAAAATGCTGTAAGGCTTACCTAAAGCCTGATCTTCTGGAAGCATATTCTTAATTGAAGTTCCCTCTTATCAAATGACTTTAGCTTGTGTCAAATTAACATAAAACTATCCTAAAACATCAGAAACAAAACATCAGAGAAAGAGAGGAGAGACAGACAGACAGACAGAGACAGAGAGAGGATGGGTGGATTGTGGTGTTATTTTAAAATCTGAAAAAAATGCATTACATACTATAAACAAGTAAATTAGGGATGTCTTAGTCCGTGTTCTATTGCTTCTAAAGACACCATGACCAAGGCAACTCTTATCAAAGAAAACATTTAATTGGGGCTGGCTTACAGTTTCAGAGGTATAGTCCATTGTCAGCATGGTGGGAAGCATGGTGGTACACAGGCAGACATGGTGCTGAAGAAGTATCTGAAGTTCTCTATCCAGAGAGCAGGAAGAAACAGACCTGGCTTGGGCTGGGCTTTTACAACCTCAGAACCCACCCTAGCATCACACCTTCTCCAACAAGGCCACATCCACTCCAACAAGGTCACACCCAATTCTTCTCAAGTAGTGCCTCTCCTTGATGACTAAGGATTTTGATATATGGGCCTATGGGCAGCATTCCTATTCCAACCATCATGGTGTGTGAATTATATTCTCATGACTTTAATTTTTTTCTTTGAAGCTTTTATTTCCGTTTTTTTTTTTCAGAGCTGGAGATGGAAGCTAACACCTTCCCTGTTCAAACCCAGTTTATGATTTGTGGAGTTGCTCTGCACTTGGGCGTCAGTGTTGTCCTTAAGTGAGGGCTGCACACTGCACCATCTTTGCAGAGAGGCCACGAGGGGGGAGGGAGGGCGGGACACAGAGAGAATAACAGTGTAGTAGGAGCCTGACGGTGTGACCTCACTCAGGGGTCCCGATCAGTGTGAACAGTGAAGTGCAGTCCTCATGTGTGTGTATCCTCATTGTGTGGGACGAGAAGGACGGTTTCCCCTAGGGTCCTCCTCCACCCCAAGGTTTCTGGGAGCACCTTCCAGCCGAGCAGGTGTCCTTCCCATAGAAGCTTTCAGCTGAGGCACCCGTAGTGGAACTTGCTGAACTAGGAGACTGACTGCTGGGACTGGAATGAAGGTGATGAGGGTGGCAGAGCCGGGCTTCATTCAGCCCCATGGGACTTCCAGTCTGGGCTGAACTCTCCTAAGTCCCCTCCAGTTTTGCAGTCAGCAGGTGGGATCCCAGTCAACAACTAAGGCCTGCATCCCTGTATGCTTGCTTGTGTGTGTGTGTGTGTGTGTGTGTGTGTGTATGAATGCTCAACAACTTTTAATGTCTAGGGTTGAGCTGTGAGGAAACATTGATTTTAATCATTCAGTTAACACAGTAATCCCGTAGGTGCCCCCAGAGGACAGGTTCCAGGACTCTACTTAATAACCAAACCCACACACGTTCATCTCCTTTATAAAGAGCACCTACAAAAAGCCTCCTGCACACTTTAAATTATCCCTAGATTATTTGTTATATGAATCATTTATCTAAATTATTTTATTTTATTTTTTATTTTTTTAGATTTTTGAGACAGGGTTTCTCCGTAGCATTTTGGTTCCTGTCCTGGAACTAGCTCTTGTAAACCAGGCTGGCCTCGAACTTACAGAGATCTGCCTGCCTCTGCCTCCCAAGTGCTGGGATTAAAGGCGTGCGCCACCACCACCCGGTTCTAAATTATTTTATTATCAATAAAAATTTGGGAGTCAAATATTGGGGTAAAATCCTGATAGACCCAAGAAGCAGCGGAGGAGCAACCAGCTGTCCTTCTCAGATCAAAGAGCTCAAAATCTCCAATTTTCTGTTTCCTGTGCATCTTCTGTATCCATAGTCCTGACTTTGCTACAGCTAACTTTGGTGGCTAACTTTGGTCATCTAGTCACTGACTTCACCCCCTGATACAAGGCTAACTTTATTAACAGTCTCAGAGTGTCACAGTGCCATCAAATGTCCCGCAACAGTAATGCCTAATGCAGAGGCTGTGTAACAGTTGCTATGCTATATGGCTTAGGGAACAAGAATAAGAATAAAGTCCCATCAGGCGTGGTTGTTGCACGCCTTTGATCCTAGTACTTGGGAGGCAGGGACAGGTGGATATCTGTGAGTTCCAGACCAGTTTGGTCTTCATAGTGAGTTCTACTACAGTCAGGGCTACATAGAAAGACCCTGTCTTGAAAAAAATACATAAAATAAACAATAAAGACAGTACATGTTTGGTATAATTTTTTCAATTATCTTTGCATCTGAGTTTGATTGACTCTGTGAATGAAGAACTGGAACCTACAGGTGGCCAACCCACATCAGTCAGCCCTGCACAAGTCATCAGAACTGGCTGTGCCAGGCAGAACTTTCCCACCTGGATCCACACTGCCTGTGGAAACGAGAGAAGACCCGGAGGCCTCCTCTCTTTCCGCTCTCTACTGTCTTGCTGCCTTTGGCTGGAGAAATTGTGGGTTTTCAGAATGAGGGGAAAGAGGGAGGAGAGGGCTGTTCCAAGTATGCTACAGAGTTTCCCAACCCACACCATCCCTGGGAGTTCCCATTAGCAGTAAGTCATGGCTCCCCAAGAAAGTCAAAGCCTAGCCTAATGGGGCAGAAAACACAGCAGAAGGCTGGAAAGGGCAGTGCCAGGACTTCCTGGGTTAAGCTAGCCTTCTGGGCAGGGTGCAGCTAAATGCAAGTCACTGTGCGTTAGGCACCTGCCACCTAGCAGCAGGAATGCCCGCCCAGCCCAGGCAGAGCCTACCTGAGTCACAGCCTGACACAGGAAGCCATGCCAGGGCACACTTGAGTTGGCAGCACTAATGATCTCTCTGGGTTTAGCTTTCCTTCAGATCATAACCAACTCAACAAGCACACTCTCATCACTGCAAGCCAACTGCTCCAGAGGAAGACGCGGCAAGCTTTCTTTCTCCCCAGCTACACAGATGAGATTTCATAGAGACACACACCCGTGATAAGATGTTTTGGCTCAGCCTTGCTTTCACACTTACTTGGCTCAACGTCTCATAAATACGCTCCTGTCCATCCCCACCCTCCACTCCCAATGCTTATATAATACACTGAAAATGAAAACATGTGACATGAGGAGAGTTGTAAGGCCTCTGGGGGACTGGAGAAATGGCTCCGGAGCTGGAGAGATGGCCCAGTGGTTAGGAGTACTGGCTGCTGTTGCAGAGGACCAAGGTTCAATTCCCAGCGCCCATATGGTGGCTCACAACCGTTATCTAATTCCAGTTCCTCTGACCTCCACAGGCACCAGGGACACTTGTGGCAAACAGATATACATGTAGGCAAAACATCCATACACACACCACAAACAAACAAAAAACAATCAAAGTAAGAAGACTGGAAGGGGATGTCTTGTTTACAGGGGATGTCGTGTTTACGATGATCTGGGAATGCCTCTGTGGTGGTGTGATCGTGTGATTTAAGAAAGAGTTTCCCTGGCATCCGTATTCCTTTCAAGGAGCTATTATAAGCCCACCCCTTCTTCCTTCCTCTTCTGTTTTCTGGCCACCATGATCTGAGCAGCTGCTTCTACCACATGCTCCCTGCATACTCTGCAGCCACTGACCCAAAGTAACAGGGCCATCTAACCAAGGACCAAAACCTCAGAAGTAGGGCACGAGCCAAAGTCAAGTCTCTTCACAAACTGAGTTACCCCAGGCACCTTGTGAAAGTAACAAACCTGGCCGGGACAGCTGGTAACACTGTGGTAACCTGATGGGCACAGCTGGTAACACTGTGGTAACCTGATGGCTACAGCTGGTAACACTGTGGTAACCTGATGGGCACAGTTGGTAACACTGTGGTAACCTGATGGCTACAGCTGGTAACACTGTGGTAACCTGATGGGCACAGCTGGTAACATAGCTGGTAACACTGTGGTAACCTGACGGGCACAGCTGGTAACACAGCTGGTAACACTGTGGTAACCTGATGGGCACAGCTGGTAACATAGCTGGTAACACTGTGGTAACCTGACGGGCACAGCTGGTAACACAGCTGGTAACACTGTGGTAACCTGATGGGCACAGCTGGTAACATAGCTGGTAACACTGTGGTAACCTGACGGGCACAGCTGGTAACACAGCTGGTAACACTGTGGTAACCTGATGGGCACAGCTGGTAACATAGCTGGTAACACTGTGGTAACCTGACGGGCACAGCTGGTAACACAGCTGGTAACACTGTGGTAACCTGATGGGCACAGCTGGTAACATAGCTGGTAACACTGTGGTAACCTGACGGGCACAGCTGGTAACACAGCTGGTAACACTGTGGTAACCTGATGGGCACAGCTGGTAACATAGCTGGTAACACTGTGGTAACCTGACGGGCACAGCTGGTAACACAGCTGGTAACACTGTGGTAACCTGATGGGCACAGCTGGTAACATAGCTGGTAACACTGTGGTAACCTGACGGGCACAGCTGGTAACACAGCTGGTAACACAGCTGATAACACTGTGGTAACCTGATGGGCACAGCTGGTAGTGCCATGGCTCAGCTGATACAAGGAGAAAACAATGAGGTGCTCTCATACATACTTTTCTATACTCTGGAGTGTGGGGACAATTGTTCCAGAAACATCAGACAACATGAATGCACTGCTCCCATGAGTATTAACCACATGTTATGCATATTGAGTCTTCAATTCATGGAAGACCAGTTTGCAAAGGCAAAGGTTCTACCAAAGGCCTTGAACTTTCTGGAGATTTTACGCTTATGTAAGGGTTTCCTGGGAGTGTTTTCATTTTTAATTCTCCGTGGTGTTGCCGGATGTTGTCCCACTACGGCTGACCCCGAGAGTCTGAGGCTTGGATCCGGGGTGTGTTGTCCTGTGTGGCAGGCCGGGTAGGACTTTCCCACACACGCTGTCAGTTTGCATCTGTCAGTGGTGTCCCCGCCTCCACGGCCCCTGCTGGCCTCACACTCTCATGTGTGAGGGGCTTTGCGGTGTCTTCTGACGTGAATATTTATATACTCAAACACACTATTTCTGTTGTTTCAGCTTAGGTGAGGAGGGTCCTCTCTGCCCCAAAATTGTTCCTCCAATTCTCTGGTTTTCCTGAAAGATTTTGGTTGGTCTGCTTTCTAATTTGAATTCATCAAGAGTTCACCTCACATGAGAGGTGACTGGTAATCCAGGTTCCTTTCTTGTAAACAGACAGTTTGCTGTACTCAGAGAATCTAATTACACCAAAGCCCTGACTGCAGCTTTGCTGCATGGCACGGACTGTTCTGAGCACATTGCAGACTTTAATGTACTCAGTCTTCACAGCCACCAATGATATGAACATTATACACACGGGGAGCCTGGCACAGGGAAGCTGTAATTGGCCCGAGGTCACACACCCAAGGAATGCCACCTCAGTGTCCCCCTTCAAGAGACTCTGCTGAACTCATTTCCTCCACGTCTTCAAACCGGTTGCCAGAGTGTCGAGTGTATGTCCCCTACAGTTCTGTTACTACCTCCTGATCTGTACTTATGTCTCATTCTCATGCCTTAGAGTGTGTGTTAGCTTCGGCTCTTTGCCATTGCCATGGAAACCATTTGGCATCAAGGGCTCAGGCTTCAGGCAGAGAGTGGCTGCTGTTCTCCTCAGCAGTGTGAGTATAAATGTAGACTGACTTTCTGGTTCGTTAGTTTTTGCTTTGATCCTTGTTGGTTCCTTTCTCCCCTCCACTGGTACTTAAACTACATCAGCCTTTTCATTTTTCCCTTCTTATTACAACATATAAGGAATCTAACTCTATTTTTTTCGCAGAATATAAAAAATAAAGAGTTTTTATTCTAATTGTTTTCCCAGTATTTTTCAAATTTTTAACATTTGTGTGTGTGTGTGTGCGTGCGAGAGAGAGAGAGAGAGAGAGAGAGAGAGAGAGAGAGAGAGAGAGAGAGATTTGAGGTAGGGGACTATACATGCGCCACGGTGTGTGTGCAGATATCAAAAGACAACTTGTGGGAGTTAAGGCAGTTTATTAAAAGATACAACTTTAAAAATAACATAGAGATTGCTTTCCTCTACCTTAAACCGAGTGGACTCCTTCACTGGGCCTGCACAAATGTTCAGTGGATGACCTTTTGATATGAAGGACCCAAAACTCCACTTTCTAACCATGCTCACCCCCACAAAGCTCTATGTCTGCTCTTATCAAGCCATTTTTCAGCATGTTAGCAAGGCAAGAATTACATGGCACACTGTATTAGTGACTGTTTTACACATGTGTTCTTCCCTCACCACCTGGAACTCGCTCCTCATCATCAGAGACAGCTCATAACTGGCAGCAAAAAAAACAAAAAAAAAAAAAAAACAGGCAGATCACTCTCTTGTCTCCTGGGTTTGAGATTAGGGATGCATTTCTCTTGGCAGTGGCTTCTTGGCAATGCCACTGCCCACAGAGTATCTGAAGGCCAGGCTGGCTTGCTGGTCATTCGTCTACACACGTGTTGTCTTCATTTCACAGGCCTAAGGAAGTCCACGTGACTGACCTTCCTAGTATGTGTGCAAACCCCATGGGATTGATGGGGAGCTAGGACGCCTCAGGTGTTGACCAGGGTTAGTGTAGGAGGTTGCCTCCATGTGTGTCTGTTTAGTTTATTTTGTTGTTGTTGCTTTAAATTTAATAATTTTATTATGTATTTAATCTAAACCAGCAGATCATTCTTCAGTGACAAGGTCCTAAGAGAGAGGACCAGGAGATCAGAAGATAGGAATATAGATAAGTTTGGGATCAGGAGGTCTCGCACAGGCTATATATCTGTGCCAAGCAAGCTTAAGGAGTACAACGTCTTACATACTATTCAGGGGAGAAATAGACAGAGTCAGCAGGAGATTAATCAGGCAATGATGAACAAAGGGGGTGTAGGGTAAACAGGCTAGCCACAGAAACGCACCCTGGCCCTAACCAAAGCCAGCCAAAGAAACACACTTTGGTCCTGAAACCAGAGTCAAAGAGTCAAAGTTGGCCCTGACCAACTTAGCAGAAAAACCAACCATTCCTGATCACAAAATCCAGCCAATCTCTGAATTTGTCCAAGCTCAAGGATTGAAATCTGACCAATTCTCACCCTGAAAATCTTCACCCTGGAAAAACGCCACCCCTAAGAAGCCCTATATAAGCCCAGTGCCTGTTCAGTTGGGAGCTGCCTTTTTCCACCATGGCAGAAGCCGTCACCCTCCTGGATTCTTCCTTCCCAATAAAGCTCTTGAATGAAGTTTGGGTGAAGACCCTCCTTCTCCAGAGTGGACCAAGCCAGAGCAGAGCAGAAGAGTAACACTTTCGCTGGGGAAACCTTCCCCTAGCCAAGCAGATTTGTTAGATGGGGGAAGCCTTTCTCTGGAGCAGGGCTGGAAGCTGAAACGTTTACAGTGACTTTGTGGTACTCCTTGGCTCCCGACTGCCATCATCCCTTTCCATACGAACTGCAATACTTACAGGGAAGTCAAGGAATCTCAGTGTAGCTGAGCATGCAGAACAAGCACACAGCAGCCTTGGCACTGATAATCCCAGTCTCTTGCACAGAAGCCAAATTCTCAGGAATTGAAACCTTAACTCCTTCAAGGCCCTGATCCCTAACTCGAGATTGGCCTTGCCATGTCTGTTCCTGAACAAGGACACAGAACTAGGTTCCCTTTGTCCTTTGATCGGGGTTTCTGAGAAAGTCTTGTATTGGTCTGGCTCTCAGCATATGTTCATAGTACTTTGGCTGCATTTATGTTTGTGAACCATGTGTATGCCTCCAGATAGTTGTGAACCACTGCGTGCCGGAAGAGTCTTCTGCAAGGACAGTAGGTACTCTTACCTTCTGAGTCATATTCCAATCCTGTTTGTTATATATATTGTCTTGTGAAGTAGGCCAGTCTGGTCTTGAATTGCAATCCTCCTGCCTCAGCCTTCTGGGTGATATTGCATTACACTATATATCACCATTTCTGGCCCCTCCAGAGTTCTTTTACACAAGCAAGAGCAATGCTCTTTGTTTCCCATGCTTCGATTTTTCTGGGTGTTTTCCTGTGTAACGAAAAAAAAAAATCTAATCCCAAGAGAGAGAGGTTCATGCTTATCCTTGAATCACAGTGTGAACTCAGCAGGTTCTTCCCTCCTCTGGGACATAAGTGTTCCTGTGTCCCTAAGAGGCAGGGCTGAGGAGGACATGTGTGATGTTGACAATCCAGGCTTTCATATCTACCATGGGACCATCCATGGTAAGGACTATCCCAGGGCACAGGGCATGGGCAGAGTCCAAAGAAGAAGTTAGAGACTGCCTTACTAGGCCAGGACTAAGTCATCTAAAATGTAGATTGCCTTTAAAATAGATTCCATAGATCTTGGGAACCCTCGGCAATTCTTCCCACATGAGACATTTTCCTCTCAGCAACACTGCAGATGAATACACACACACATACACACACACACACTCGCACACACACACACTTACGCTCTCACACACATGTACACTGACACCCCAGCTATGGGCTGATGTTGACTCAGAGGAACACAGAATTCTGGAAGATAAGGAAAAAGGAGAGTGGCTGGAAGCATCCCCTCAGTCTCCAGGAACCATGATCAAGGGCCAAGAATGAAGGAGTCAGAGATGCCAGAATTTCAGGTCTGAGGGGTCTTTAGGGCACTCAGTATTCCTCCTGGTATAGACCATATCCATGGTAGCCAGAAGGGGACAGATCCTAGCATCCAGTGTTCACCAGTCTGGCCACCTTCAGCTAAGACAAGTCTAGAGGGGACAGAGAGAAGGTCTCCATTTTCTCCCCACATATTGTGAGGTCACCACCTGTTACTTCTCTAAGTTGGTGGTGGGAACCTGGGAGAGCTGGGCAGACAAAAGTCTCATGCAATAGCCAACTTTATTCAGAACATCAGATAGTTTATATTCTGAGGGTTTTCTGGGGGTTAAGCATGGTCTTGAGCAAAGTTCACATACGTTTAGGCTGTATACAGTCACAATGACAATCGGTGCTTGGAGACACCTTTGAACAGCGGAAGATGGTGTGTAATCTGAAGCAAACCCACTCCTATTCACTACACCTTCCTTTTTGGTCAGAGACACAGCAAAGAGCATCTCTCCTCCCATCCCAAACCAAAAAGGACCACGAATCTCTAAGTCCCTCTGTATCCTTCCTGTGAGTCTCTCTATCCATATCCCTGCTCCTCCATATTCTCTATGGCTAATTCCTGTCAACTAGATGCTGGTTCCATCTCCTGATCCAAGATTAATTTTATTCACAGTCTTAGAGTTTCCCAGTGTGATCAAATATCCCACCACATCAGTCAAAGAAGCTTCGGCTTGCAGTGGGGCAGCAGTTGGCAGTCAGACTCCCAACTGGCGAAAGTGCTGAGAATAAGGGACTGCTGAGTATCTTCCTCTAGGGTTCAGCAGACATCAGGGGAAAGGCATGGAAAGGACATAAGGGGCGGAGGATAGGGAGCAGCATAGGCTGTGCAATGTTGGTACGATGTGAAGGATGCAGTCCTGAGCTCAGTGCAGTGGCTTCCTGCATGGGACCTGCACAAGCCTGGGCCATCAACATTCCACGACAGAATGGAAGGATACGAATGAGGCTCCCACCCCTAAAAGGTCTACAGGCAATTGCTGCTTGCTGGGAGAAGGGGAATCATATTCTTCAGTGGTGTAGCCATTGGTAAGTTGCCCTTGCTCAACTAAATAATCCCACCCTTATGCTCATGCAGGCAACCTTAAGTAAATGTAGTGAGACACACACATATTCACACCCACGAGTGTGAAAGGAGGAGGGGCCTTTTTTGGAAGATGAAGGGGTTCAGAAGCCAAGAGATAAGAGAAAATGGGGGTATGTGATCAAAGTACTATATATAGGTGTGTATTAATACATATACATATATTCCATATATTCTACATAATGGGGATTGAATTGAATCTGCATCTTATTTTTGATAGTATATCCATGCTCACAATAGTAATTCTGCCAATCCAGAAGCATAGAAAGTCTTTCTATCATGGTATCTTCTTTAATTTCTTTCTTTTTTAATTAAAATGGATTTGTGTGTGTTTGTGTGTATGTGTGTATAATGTTTGTGTGTGTGCCATGTCCTACAAGTAGGAGGCAGAGGTTACTTTTGTAGAATTGGGTTTTTCCTTCCCCCTTTATCCGCAAAGATCCAATGTCTTAAAAGTCTCATTGTAGGGGTCTTTCACTTTTGTAGTTAGGATAAGTCCTAAGTATTTAACTTTTTCCTCAGCAAATTTATTTCTATTATATATTGTAGGTGTTGACTAATTAGAAAGCCATTTCCAGATACTTAAACTATTCATCCTTACACTTCTGTTGCTCTAAAGCCACTTCTGGTACCAAAATCTGTAGTAGTCCAGGTTTTCTAGAGGAACATAATTTGTAGAATTAACTTCTATATAGAAAGGGGGTTTATTAGAATGGTTTATAGCCATATAAAGAACGGCTGCCAATGAAGGTCCAAGAACCCAGAAGTTGTCAGTCCGTGAGGCTGGTGTCTCAGATGGTATTGAGCATGAGCTGGAATTCTGAACAAGTAAGCTCTAATCAGAGAGAAGGACTGGACTTGCCAGCAAGAATGAGAACACACAGGCAAGGAGCAGGTTCCCTTCTTCCATGTCCCTTACACAGGCTGCCAGCAGGTGTGGCCCAGATTAAAGGTGGATCTTCCCACCTCAAAAGATCTGGATTAAAGGTTTACCCTCCCACCTCAAAGATCTGAAATAGAAGTGAGTCTTCCCACTACAAATGATTTAATTAAGAAAAAGAGAATCCCTTCCCTCACAGGTGTGCCCAGTCATTTGGGTTTTAGGTAATGCTAGACATAGTCAGGTGGCCAACCAAGAACAGCCATCAAATATCTGAAAGCTACTGATTTTAGTAGGTTGATTTCTGTATACTGCAACTTTATTGAAGGCATTCATCAAGTTTAAGAACCTTCTGGTCGAGTCTGTGAGATGTTCTAACTACCGGTGGGGGTGTGTGTCTCTATTAAGGACAGTTTAGCTGCTTGTGACTCCCGTTTCCTTCACAGGTCTCTTTTGCTTCAGTGTTCTGAGACTTTAGGCACTGAATAGAGCAGGTGCCCTTGTCTCGATCCAGGTCTTAGAGAAAATGCCATCAGATTTTTCTCCTTTTCATATGTGGGATATAAATTTGTCATATCTAACCTTTGTTATTTTTAGGTGTGTTCCATCGATTCCTAATTTCTCCAGAAATGTTATCATTTAAGAAATGCTGGGCTTTGCCAAATTATTTTTCTACATCTATTGGTCATTTTCATGGTGTGTCATCTTTGACTCAACCTCACATCGCTGGGGTGAAGCCCACTTGGCCATGATGTATGAGCTTAAGGCGAAGCAAGTATTTTGTTGAGAATTTTCCCATCTATGTTTACCAGAAAAATTGATTTGTAGTTTTCCTGTTTTGTTGTCTTTGTGTAGTTTCAGTTTCAGGACAGCACTGACTTCCTAGAACAAATCTGGTCATGCTACTTCCCTCATGGAGCCATTTGAGAAGGATTATTACTAAATCTTCCTTTAAAGTTTGATAAAAATTTACTGTTGGATCCATATGATCCTTTGTGTGGGGGGCTTTTAATTGCAGCTTCAATTTCATTGCCTGTAATGGGTCTATTTAAGTGTTTTGTATTTTCTGACTTTAAATTTGGGAGGTCATATTTGTTTAGAAATTTGTTTTAGGTTTTCCAGCTTTTTAGAATACAAGTTTTCAGAATGATCCCTGATGATGCTCTGGGTCTCACTGGAGTCTGGTGTAGCCATTCCTCTTTCTGCTGCAACTTTATTACTATTGTTTCCTCTTTCTTCCTGTAAGCAATGGTGCAGTGAAACTTCCAAATGGACCATTCCGTAGGTAGATAGGAAATTTAACTGGAGAAATTCATTGCCAGACTGCCTCTGGGAAGAGAGGACAGTTACTCGGCAGGAAAACCAAGTGGATCTTATATGATAGTCAGCAGGATGGTGTTGGGGGGTAGCAGGGTTGAACTGACGCAGGCTGATAGGAGTAATAAGGAACCAGGTGGCCTTGTCTTAGGTAGTTAGGGAAGATAAGGGAGACAGTAGTTTTTTTCTGGTAAACAGAAATTGGCTTTGCAAGATCCCTGAGGAGTGCTGAATTTAGGCTTCTGTTTACCTGGTCAGAGTCTAAGATAAAAGTTCGACACATAATATTGATATGGAGAAACCAGGGTGCCTATGGGTTTGACATAGGCTTTTCTCTCTTGCCTCAGAGCAGCTCTTATCATGGGAGATAGGGTGCTGGATACTTAGAGTCACACAAAACTTCCACCGAGCCAATGGCCTCTGGGTTCTTTCCTTGAAATGCAAGGAATGAAATTCATGGACCAGAAAGGTTGAGCTTTGGAAAAGCTTTATCACAGATTCCAAAATGGAAGCTTAAGGAAAAGAGAAAACACAGCCCTTGTACAGAAGTGTGGGTCAGCTGAAGTGGGGTACCATTCGGGGTCCTCAGACTGGCATTTATAAGGCTTTGCTAGATGGAAGCATGGAGTAGGAGGAACTGGTTGGTCCAGCTGGTCCATTCTCAAGGTGTCCAGGTGCCTCTCAGTACTCGTCACACCCTCAGATACAGCTCCCAGGAAGGGCAATCTCTGGAAGAAGCCAGGTGATGAGAAGCCAGAATTCTTGCCTAGCACCCCTAGCTCCTGGGGCTCAACGCTTCTGGCATCTCTGGCCTTCATCAAGGACAGAGCTGCTGAGAGGAACAAGGGCACCCTGTCTTTTAATCAGGGAAAACCTTTCAGGGTCCTCTACCCTTCAGACAAGCACCTGGCCAGTTTCTGTATCCTGTTCTCATTAATAGCAAACAAATATTTGAACCAATAGAGTTTTCTTTGAATGTTACTCATGATAATGTTTACAAACACTGAATGACTGTATTTTATCAAAATGACTACTTGGAAGCTACTGACACACTAGGATTTTTAAAAAACTGTTTGGGTCTTTTTGTCTGATATTTATCTGAGAATCACACAAAGTTATTGATTTTTGTAAATATCTATCTTTTCTTAATAATATTTATGATAAATATGCTTATGTTTTTCTCATTGGGTAGCCATTACCATAACAGTGAGAAGAATTCTACTTAAACATTATTCCTAAGTGGTACATTCTTGTCTAAATTATATAATAATCATAAAATTTGTCTTTCTAGTCATAAAGTTATCTTAATGTACAAATTCTAAAAGCAGTTCTCCAGACTGGTGATCCTTCTATACTGAAGAAACATTTAAATTTTTGCTTGATAAAAATTGACCTAACTGGTAAAAATGATGCTTTTTTTTAACCTATACTGCAAGTAAAAATGATACTGCTTTTACTTTTTTAAACAAAAATAACATATTTTATGGATTTATATAACTGAGAGTTTGCCTGAAAGTTTGTGTACCACCTATGCCTGGTGCCCATGGAAGCCAGAAGAGGGCATTGGATCCCCTAGAACTAGAGTTATGGGTAACTGTGAGCCACTATGTGGGTGCTGAGAACCAAACCTGGGTCCTCTGCAAGAGCAGCCAGTGCTCTTAACCACTGAGCCATCTCTCCAGTCCTTGTGGGTTGGTACATTTTGATACAATTGCTTCCTTTCCCAGTCTGGCCTGAGTAACTGCACAGGTTGGATCCAGAGTGAGACTAGAGGCCCCTGCACAGGTGGAGAGGTCCACTCTTGGGGACCGCCCTTGCTTAGGGCATATAGTTGACTGGGTACAGTGAGACAGTTGAGGGACAATAGGGACGAATGTTGTCTCCATGAGATGCTCTCTAACTATTCAAAATGGCAAAGAAATCAGTCTTGTGGAACATACACACAATGAGATTTTATTCGGCCATAAAACAATCAAATTATGCAATTCGCAGGAGTGAATGGAACTGGAAAATATTAGAGTAAACAAGGTGACCCCAGCTAAGTATGTTGTCTCTCATATGTAGACCTTAGCTTCTAACTTCCTATGTGTGATAGCTATCTGAGCATGAGGAGCTTAGAATCTAGAGAGAGGCCCATGAGAAAAAGGATCACTTTCATCAGAAAACTGATGTATAATTAAATCTCAGCAAATATTATCTATGCTACATTTAAAACCTAACATGCCATAATGGTTGGATTAGCATTCTGAATATCTTAATTTTCTGAACACGCTCTGTGAGGAGCTGCTGTTACAGTTGACTGCCTCTCCTGGTGTTCTCTCTCTCTCTCTCTCTCTCTCTCTCTCTCTCTCTCTCTCTCTCTGTAGAGTTCTGAACATTTAGCCATCTATACTGAAGTTCATTTTTTACTTTGTTCTTGATGCCTTTCAACTCCCATTGTTTTTCATCATGTTAATTAAAATCTACAAATAGATTTAAAAACTTTCTAGGTGAAAATTGCACTTCTGGTAGGACCCACACGATGGGTCTTGTATCCTCTATTCCATATGACTCAGCCCTGCGGGGTCAAAATGTTTAAATCTGACCCTCAGACTCTCAAAAAGAACTTTTCCTTTCTAACAGAAATTCCCCTTTGCGCCCACCTTGAGATGCCCCGTCTCATGGCGCATTAGGCTGTAACCAAGCCCTCCTCTTTTGGCATAATTTAGAAAATGGCTCTGCGATCCCCTGCATCCAAGGCACTGTGACCTCCCTCCCTCTCAGCTGTTAGAGGATGTCACATCTGCCCCACTAGGTTCCGACTCTAGCCTGTCTCTGTCAACTTAGCCCCAGAGGGCATTCTCAACACACAAGCCTCCTGCTCACCCTTGAGCTTCTCCACACTATTCACACCTCCACCTGCTAAACTTGGGCTCCTGCTTCCTCCTGTGTGACTCCTCCATCTCCCCTCCTCCTACGCGCTCCTGCGCATACTCACTTTAGAATTTCATATATGGAACCCAGGGGACAATTCTCCTCAGAGAAAATCCTTCCCCTTCCTGAGATGACTAAAAATGAGGACTTTGGTACCATCTGGTTACATGTCCCCTTCTCCATGTCTGACCAGTCCCAGATAAGACCAAGTATGGTCATTTAGCCAGGATCCCTACACCCTCCTTCAGGAATTCAAAGCCCGCTGTGGCTTTTGGTCTAACGAAATAAGATATCACTGTCATCCCAACCACCCACTGCACACACAAGAAATCCTGCACCCACTGCACACACAAGAAATCCTGCACCCACTGCACCCGTAAGGATTCCTGCATCTGGTCCTTAGCACAGATGGGTTAATGGGTTCACCTGGAATCTAGTTACAGCCAATCTAAGCACCTCTGGTGTGCCAGGTTTGGAATCTCATTGATCATGTCAAACCATGGACATAGGAAGTGATGGGAAAGGGCCTGCCAAGTCCATCATAAAACCCACCACCGTAGCAAGTTGCAGGGATAACACATGGAACTCCTCTCCTTTGTTGTCGAAGTCAGCTGAAGCCTTGACCCCCAGACTCGGGACGGCCAAGCTAGCCTGGACACACATTTCATAAACAGACCCTCTCATATTTGAAGCAAAAGCTTCAAACACCACACCAGGCGCCCCTAGACCCTCTCTCTACTTTTTTAGGCGTGGTCTTCATGTCTTTAAGAGATCTTGAGGGTGAGAACTGGAGGCTTCTGCAACTGCCACGCCCCGTGCGGTTCAGGAGGTCCTAGAGCTCCATCTAGTGACTGCCTGCTGCAGTCCGCGGAGAGGAGACGGCCGCGCCTCCAAGGACAATTTCCTGTTATGGTGGAAGGTCCAAAGTCCCGGGGTTTCCGTGAGACCACGTCTACTCTGCAAAATGAGGAACCACTGGAAGCGAGACTCTCCCTTTCCCCCTTGGGAGGGAAGGGCAGCCTCCATCCAAGGACCTCACACTCAGGTCAAACGTAACTCAGCAATACGGCCCTTGCCTAGCACTTGTGAGATTCTAGATTTGATCCACGGGAATGAAAGGTGGTGAGGAGGAAGAAAAGGAGGAGGAGACTGGTGTCTAACCTGGCTGATGCCTGCTTACTTAATAACGGATTATATATATATATATATATTTTTTCTACCTTTGCTGTGCTGACGATAGAACCCAGGGCCTCACTCATGCCAAACAAATACTTTACCACTAAACCATACCTCTGGTGCCCTAGAAAAGATACTTAAAAGGCTATTTCTGGAAAGAGATTTAAATATGCACTTCTTTTTTTTTTTTTTCGAGACAGGGTTTCTCTGTGGTTTTGGAGCCTGTCCTGGAACTAGCTCTTGTAGACCAGGCTGGTCTCGAACTCACAGAGATCCGCCTGCCTCTGCCTCCCAAGTGCTGGGATTAAAGGCGTGCGCCACCACTGCCCAGCTTTAAATATGCACGTCTTAAGATTGATTTGGTTTTAATTATAATTACATATGTGTGTCTGTCTACAGCCACCCCTGGAGGGCAGAGGTGGCAGATACTCTTGGACTGGAGTCAACAGCTGAGCCATCTCTGTCTCAAGTTTATATTTTGGTAAAAAGATGTCCTCAGCATCATTTTGAAAGGACAATTGTTGTGATAGTTGCTCAAGGAAGCAAGGCATCAAGGATTTTTATGTTTGTTTTTTAGAAGGTTTTTCAAATTATTATTATTGTGCATTCGGGTACATGTGGTTGTGCATGCCACCGCACACATGTGGAAGTCAGAGGACTTGGGAATTGGTTCTTTCCTGCCACCAAGTGGTTCCCAGGGACCAAACTCGGGTTGTCAGGTTTGGTGGCAAGCACCTTCACCCTCTGAGGCATCCCACTGACCTCGTGTTTCTGTTTTAAAGTGCACAGGGTTCTGTGATAATCCTTCTATACTTCTTTCTATGGCTCCAAAACTTCTTTTTTATCTGTCAGACTATCAACACAATGTTCCCAGGTCTAACAAGCCATCAGAGCCAAGCCTGTCCACACACACACAACCAATCTTTCAACTTCCCTGCAGCAAGTAAGACACCTTACCAAAAGAACCTGGTCTTCCAAACACAACAAAGACCTGGGGATCAGCTGAGGGGGGGAGGGCGGGAGGGGGGCTAACACTACAGCAAACAACCAACAAATAAAACAATAATCAGCACACAGAGAGACAGGAGGTTCACAGGACCAAGGAATACAGAGGGCAGGTAGGAAAACTGAAATGAAGCAGCCTTTTGATAGACTTAGTCAAACAGGATTTATGCTCAGGAAGTTAACATGGCCCTGAGCTGGAAAGTGGACCCTGGTCCTGTTTCCTCAGAAACTACAAAGTAAAAGCAAACCTGGGGTGATGATCTGTCTGAGAACCCTTTATCTGAAGCACTGTGTGTGCTCTGTTCTCAGCTTCAAGGACTTTTTCGCATCCTCGTCCATAGGTCAGGCAGCGCATTTTCTGTGAACTTAGGGATTTGAAGATCAGTGTGTCTCAATACCAAGACCTGGGTCAAAGCAGTCCTGTAGGTTCACTGTTGAATCAGCACAGCCTCCAGGAATGGTTTCCAAGGCAAAGGTGGTTCTGAAGTCAGCAGGCCATGCCACATGCCCAAGTGGCCCGGAAGCAGCTCCATTCACAGTCCGAGGCCATTCGGTGCACCTCTTCTCATTGTGTCCTCCTTCCTTCAGTCTCAGGTGTCACCAGGCTGCCCTGTTTTCCCTCGAGAAAACTGATAACACCAAGATGCAATCATTCTTGTCAGACCCAGACAAAATTAGAGCTGGAAGTTATAAGGGGTGATGAGCCATCTGTCAAGAACTTTGTAACAACTCCAAAGAGGTTTTTTTCTTGTTCTATATGTATCTCATAAATTGTTAGCCTCAGGAATATGCACAGATTTCTGCAGCAATGTTTACCTCTAACATCCTTTAAGGCTGCAACAATTGAAAGGCTCTGAAGAGAATACCTGCCCAAAAATAGTATTTCCACTTAATGCTAGCCCTTGCCTTTGGTATCTGTCTTAGGATTTCTATTGCTGGGAGGAGACATCATGACCATCGTAGCTTTTATAACGGAGAACATTTAATTGGGGCTGGCTTACAGCTTCAGAAGGCTAGTCCATGGTCATCATGGTAGGAAGCATGGTGGCGTGCAGACAGACATGGTAGATTAGCAGAGAGCAGGAGGAGAGTGCCACACGGGGCCTGGCTTGAGCATCTGAGGCCTCGAAACCCACCCTCCATGACACACGTCCTCCAGCAAGGCCACACCTCCTAATAGTGCCCCTCCCTGTGAGCCTGGGGGCAGTTCTTACAAACCACCAAAGTCTCCAAGATCAACAAACTGCATCAAAGTAGCTTTGGGTCCATTTTTGTCCTTTTTCCTCTTCAGTGCTGGGGCACAAACCTAGGGCCTTATAACATGTGAGGCAGGGGCATGGCCACTATGATATACCCCATCACCCTTCTGACCTTTAAACTCCTCTCCTTGTTTCAATTTCCTTGAGCACACCCATCATTTCTCTAGCTGCAGGAGTCTCTTAAAACTCTGCTACAGATCCAGAACAGCAGGATCTCCATGACACAGGACAACAACGGGATGTCTAGGTGAACACCAGTGAGAGCCCACTATGGGTGGTGTAGCAGGAACCAGAGGGCTCGAGTCAGACCGGTGACTCCAGGTAATAAGCACTTGCAGTTCAAGAGGGAGGGACTAAAGGGTAAACTGTGTGACTCATGGCCCACACTACATCTTCCACAAGATTCTTCTTCTTTCTGTTTTTGTTTGGGTTTGGGGGTGGTGGCGCTCATGTAGTTTGCAAGGGCAGAGGGCAGATGCAAGGAGGCAGGGAGATGAGTGGGACCAGAATGCATGATATGAAACCCACCAAAGAAAATCAATAAAAGGAAAAAAAACAAAAAAAAATCAATAAAAGGAAAAAAAACAAAAAAATCAATAAAAGGAAAAAAGAGAGAGACTTAGAAGCTGCTCCTGCTAAAGAGCATCTGCTCCCCGCCAGGGCCAACAAGGTGGCTGAACACAGCATAGAAGCCTGTCCCTCTGCCTTCATTCTGTGCCTGTCACCTTTACTTTGGACTAGACACGTACTTGACTTCGCACAGGTGTTAGACACTAACGGAGTGTTTCTCTACTCATTCCCCACCCCGTCCACACACACACATACAGGCTGAAGGCAGAAATCAGGCAGGGTCCCAAATCTGAAGTCAGCTTGGATTCCATAGAATCCAAGGTGCTTAGGTCAGAGCACCCCCTGAAAGAGGACCGTTACCCATGCTGGCAAAGCGGTATCTCTGAGCAGAAGTGAGCATCTTTTAGGAAGCAGATTGGTCCTGTCAGGCAAGGACAATAATGAGCAGACAGATAACATATTGGCCACCTTGGTAGACCAGAACTGAGACAGTGCCTTGGTCCTGGGACTTGGTCAGGACTGCTTAGTTATCTCTCTCTCCCTCTGCCCCAGCTCTTGTACTTAAACCGAAAGCTCAGGTCATATCCTAGAGACGAGTTAAAGGATCCCTTTTCATTCCTCTCTCCAGCTTCACACCGTACAGTTTCTCCAGTTGGCCGTGGTGGGACACAGAGTGATGCCTAGCCTCTACCCCAAGCCTCCAGGTAGTGTCCACGGCAGACAAACCAATCAAGCTCACCATGTGGTGTCAGCTTCAGTGTGTCCCTTGTCGTGAGCTAACTGAAACACCAAGGTCCAGTGAGTTTGCCCTGCATACTGAAGAGCTGTCACAGCCATTCGTAGCTGACCGTTCTGGGTCCATGTCCAAATGTCCATGTCATGTCCTGCAGATATCCAATGAAGGGGATATGTTGGTAGGGTTGGTGTAGTGGCTACTTACAATATGAGAAGAACAGTCTAGTCTAGCGAGTTCTTTCTCATCCATAAAGCATATTTATTAGTATCAGGTTCGAATTTTTAACAATGATGTTTATATGGGTTTTCTCCTTTAAGACACCACCCCGTCTTGCTGATGGATACCAGTTAATAGGATCTAATATTAAGCCATCCATTTAAAATGTTACCATTGCTGTGTGCTGCTGACTAAGTAAGTGTTTAAGATTCTGAATTCGTGTTTACTCAGGATGGCATTAATCAACATGTAGCGGCACACAGGCAGAAGAAGCTGGAAGTCTGTATTTAGCGTGTGTCCTGAGAATCTGCTATATTTCTAGTTTGATAGTCCTGGCTCTTTCCTTATAAATAATTTTTTTTAAGTTTTCCTCTCCCCGTTTGTATTCTCCATCTGGTCAGGGTTCTGTTTCTCACATAGAAAATTGGAAATTTTTCATTTTCTGAACATTTATATATTCTGCAATATGTTTGAATGAACAGTTAGCATGTAGATGCTCATAATATCTATTTTTTAAACATGCTGGTAATTTCCTCTTTGGGGAGGATGGGAGATCTAGTCTTCCTTGTTTTTTTGACATGGAGTCTGTAAGTACTGGTCTTGAACCTGTGAGCCCCAGTGACCCTCACTTAGTCCCAGTGAGCTCAAACTCCTTGTCTTGTCATTCTACCCACCATTTTGTTTTTCTTGATTTTTTTCCTCTTATTTTCTTTAATTTTCCCAAACTACTTCCATTCTCTCATTGTTCTTATTTATTCCACTGTCTGATTTTGGTACTTTAATTTCACTTTTCCCCCGCTTTGTTAGTTGAGTAATAATTTTCTTCAAATTTTGAAAGGGGGGCATTTAATGTTAGGCATCTGATTACTTCTTTGACTTGATCTTATTGTTAAATTTATTGTGTTTTCATCTGTTATTTTCTAAAACACTGGCAAGATGCCCTGTGCTCCTGTTTCTCGTTTGTCTTATATATTCATATGTACTATATTATTCTGCACATAAATGTTCGTGGTATTTATTTACATTTTAACATGAATTCTAGTTTAGTATGCTACAATTCCTGATCTTCTGTTTAGCTTGTGCTGTCTGCCAGGTTGTTTTGAGACTAGGGTAGGAATGGTCCTAAGACCTCGGTGACCTTCCTGTTTCAGCCTCTTACGTGCTGGGATTATTTGTGTGTGCCTTCAGGCCTTGCCACTCCACCTTTTTTTTTGATGATTATGATTGTTGCTTAAAAATGTTTTTTATTTTTAAATTCTGTGTATCTGCGTGTAAGTATGTGCGCATGGATGCAGTGTATCAAAAAGGACATAAGGCTCCCCTTGGGCTGGAACCAGGGTGTTGACATCAAAACTAAGATCCCCATAAGAGCTCAGAACTGCTGAGCTGTCTCTCTACCCCCTCTGTTTTAATCTTTTCTGAGATTGTTTTAAAATTGTGCTTTTGTACCTTCTGTTGATTTCTAACTTAAAATTTTAACAGACTTTTCTAACCACATACTTTCCTTTCTGAGATGTGTTTTTGTTGGTGTTGGGAACTGAACTTGGCCTCGTGAATGCTAATGAGGGTCTGTCACTGAGCTAAGTTCTCCACCGACATCCCTCTCTTGAGTGAACGACATAAGGGTTTCTAAAAATTGCCCAATATGATCCTAAGTGAAAAATAAACTGTATCCACTTTCATTTTACTTTAAAATAAATAGATGTTAATTTATCCACTGACTTATTAAAAGGTTTATGTGTACATGTCTGTGTAAGCATGTATCATATGCATGTAGATAACGTAGATAACCTTTGGAACCCAGAAGAAGGCATCCGATTCACTGAAGTGGGAGCCAGTTGTGAGGCACCTGATTTGCTGAGACTGAACCCAGGTCCCCTAGAGGAGCAGCAAGGTATTCCTCCAAAGAGAATGGGCTCCAAAAAGCCAGTTCAAGGAGTAGGGATAAATCTTGGCCCCACTGCCAGTGCCCCACAGAATGACCCAGTCATATAACTGTCCCCACATTCAGTGGGCCTAGTGTGGTCCTATGCAGGTTCCCCTGCTGTCTGTCCAGAGTCAAGTGAGCTCCCATAGTTCAGGTCAGCTGTTTCAGTGGGTGTCTCCATCATGGTCTTGACCCTTTGCTCATATTATTGCTTCACCCTTTCTTCTGTAAGTCATTTTCTTATTTGTGGTTGATAGGGGAAGGTCCAACTCATTGTGGATTGGTGGTTCTGGGTTCTATAAAGAAGCAGGCTGAGCAAGTCATAGAGAGTAAGGCAGTAAGCAGCACCCTACCATGGCCTCTGCATCAGCTCCTGCCTCTAGGTTCCTGCCTTACTTGAGTTCCTACCCTCACTGCTTTTGATGATGAACTGTTATATGGAACTGTGAGTGAAATAACCCTTTCTTCCCCAAGTTGCCTTTGGTCTTAGTGTTTCATCATGGCAATAGTAACCATAACTAAGATACAAGTTATAAACCAGCAGGTAATTTTGAATACTCAAATATTTTTGTAGGTATTGGAGAGTAGGAAATAAAACACAAAAATTGCATCCTCATCAATTTTTCATTGGGAGTAAAAAAAAACAAAAACAAAACAAAAAACTAGGGACTGGGAATGTGGCTCAAGTGTTAGAGTATTTGTCTAGCATGCATGAAACCCTGGGTTTGGTCCTTAGAACCTTAGACACTGGGCGGGATAGTGTTTAACTATAATCTCAGTACTCAGAGGATAGGTACAGGAGCTGGGTCATCCTCAGCTACATAGGATATATATGTTTGAGGTCAACATAGGCAATATGAGACCATGCCTTAGCTGTGTGTACACACACAGAGAGAGACACACATACACAGAGTTGGATTTTCTTTTACTGTAGTCTTCTTTTTAAAACTCTTTTTACTCTTAGTTCTTTTGGGGGCTTGCCACCCAGCTCCCAAATAAATATACATGGAGGCTTATTTTCTTATGAATTTCCAGTCTTAGCTTGGCTTGTTTCTTGCCAGCTTTTCTTAGATTATTTCAATTACCTTTTGCCTGTAGGCTTTTTCCTTTCCTTCTGCATATCTTACTTTCACTGTTACTCCCTGGCTGGGTGGGTGGCTGGGTGACTGGCCCCTGATGTCCTTCTCCCCTTGATCCTTTATTGCTTCTTTCCTTGTCCAGATTTCTCCTACTATTTATACTCTCTGCCTGTGGTCCCACCCATCCTTGCTCCTGCCTCGTGATTGGCTGTTCAGTTCTTTATTAGACCATCAGGTGTTTTAGACAGGCAAAGTAACACAGTTTCACAGAGTTAGATAAATGCAACACAAACAAAAAACACATCTTTACATCATTAAATAAATGTTCCACAGCATAAACCAAAGTGACACACACACAAAAACACACCACACCAAATAAAAGAGAAAGTCAACTAAACAAGTAACTGTACACTGTGGGATAAAAGTGATACATTCTTTCAAGTAAAATAAAGCAGGAAAGTGGGGGTGGGGTGGGAAGGTGACTGTCATTTGTAATAGCGTGGCAGTGGAAGACCAAACTGTAAATGAAGCTTCTGATGAAGCCTGGGAGCTTGGGGGATATATTTTGTGGGATGCTGGGTGTAGTGAGAAGCATTTTAGGCAGAGGCTCTGGGTGCCTGCTACTTTGTCTTCAACACGGATTTTTTTGTTTTTGTTTTTGTTTTAGACAGGGTTTCTCTGTATAGCTCTGGCTATCCCAGAACTTGCTCTGTAGACCAGGCTGGCCTCAAACTCACAGAGATCCAGTGCCTCTGTCTCCCTAGTGCTGGAATTAAAGGTGTGCACCATCACGGTCCAGCTCAACACGGATTCTTTATTCTAGTTTTCCATCCATTAAACCCCACAGCTTTAAGAACTTCGGGATCAAGACAATCTGGATGGCAGTTGTTGTTTTGTCCCACCTGTGTTGGAACGCTGTAAAACAGAGAGCAGTGGGACATAAACACACCAATAGAGCACCACACCTAAGCTGAGGGGCTTCCCTGGCCTCTTTGCTTTTCAGTGTTGTCCCCCCTCCCCCCAAATCTGCCCCGAGCAACTCGTTTACACATAGGATTCCCTTAGTACACCAAAACCCTCAGATGTTCAAGAGTTAACTATAAAATGGTGTAATAAATGCCTCTAACCTATATGGCCTGCATGCACACTAATGGGTTGTATGTTCCCCATCTTCTTTCTCTTTTTAATATGAGTCTCACTACTTGTTTAGGCTGGCCACAAACTCCTGGCTCAAGTGATCCTCCTGCCTCAACCTGAATAGCTCCTGAATAGTGGTGTACACAGTCACACCGACATTCCCTGCTCTTCTGTATGCTTTAACTCATCTCTGGGTGATATTCAATTCATCAGAGATTCTAAATGCCAAACAGGACAGCATGCTTAACCACATGCTGGGTAAGACCATCATTGCTTCAAGGCCAGGCTGCTGCTAGCTAACAAGACAAGCCTTAACTGCAGTTGCTCCTGGGACTTGTGACTTGGAAATGCTGTCTATTTCCCTAGGAAGCTCCCCGCCCCCGCCCAGCAGAGCAGTTCTCAGAATGCCTGTCGGCATTTCTCTAGTCTGCTAGCTGCTTTCACCGCAGTGCGTTTGGTGAACTCTCTACTTCGCCATTTTCTGTCTTTGTGAATTATTCCACTGCTCTACATCACAGGTACCTGTCACCAGAGTTTGACACCTAGCTGCTGTACTGTTTAAGGAATAAATGTGGGGGAGGGGCTAATTATTCAGAAGATATCAATTTGTAGGGAAGGTAGACCGAGTTGGCTGACGGCTCATTTATGGAACCCCCAGATAGGAGAGCTGAATGCATTATAGGTCTGTTCGGTCTCCCACATAATAGAACCTAGATTGTGTCACATAATAGAACCTAGAGTGTGTAATGTGATCAGTACAAACTGAATATATGCTGTACCGAGTGTGTAAAATACGAGATTCCAAAGCCAATGCAGAATTTTTTGAATACTTCACTAACAATTTTACAGTATCACACGTCGACATGATATTGTCTTTATTGGATTACTTTTACCTGCTTCTTGTTGCTTTGTAGCCACTAAAAAATATTCGTATGGCGTTCTAGTTCAACAGGATAGGATTGGATTAGACCCTAGGGAAGGAATCTCAGTCTGTGTTCTTGCCGCGCCCAAACGCCCACACAAGAAAACTCCAGCGACCAACAACCACAACCTCGAAAACCTGCCCTGAAGAGAAAGCGCAGACGCAGACCCCGCCCCACCCCGTCCGGCGCCCCGCCTCTTTGCGGCAGAGCTCAGGCCGGTGCAAACCGGTTCAGTGGCCTGACGGACACTCGGTTTTACCCAATCCTTAGCAAGCCCCGCCTTCCAAGTGGAGACTCGAAGCGTCGCGGCGCCAGCGTCTCGGGAGGCGGCTCCAAAGCAAACCGGACCAGCCCTCCAGCCTATGATAACCGCCGACCGTGCCGCAGACTGGCAGACAACCAATGGCGTGACGCGAGGGCGGGATTCCGTTGGCCCCACCTCCTCGGGCCCGGCGTCTCGCGGGAGCTAGCGGACTCGAGTGGGGCTGTGGGGCGGGGCCTAGAGCGACGGAGCCTGCGCACTGCGGCCGCCGGCCTGGGTGACGTTATCCTCTCCCGTGAAGAGCCCCGCCCCACCCCGCCCCGCCCTCCTCGAAGCTCGAGAGTGCTGCGTGAGCCGTCGGGGCTGCAGTCCCCTGCCTCGGCTCTCCGCGCGGTCTTTGTCCGCCGCTTTGTTCTCGCCGCGCTGGCGTCGTCCTCGCCCCCGTCTCCGCCCGCCCCGCGCGCCCGGGCCCTGCCCGCCATGGTCACCCGGCCCGAGCCTGAGGTCGAGGCCATGGATGCTGAGCTGACGGTGGCGCCGCCGGGCTGCTCGCATCTGGGCAGCTTCAAGGTGGACAACTGGAAGCAAAACCTGCGGGCCATCTACCAGTGCTTCGTGTGGAGCGGGACGGCTGAGGCCCGCAAGCGTAAGGTGCGTCCGAGGCCTGCCCCGCTCTCCCGCCTGCTACACGGGGAGTGGGGGGGGGTGTAGGAGAGAAGCCTGGCAGTGCGGGGAGGGGGTGAGGGGAAGCCTCGCGGTGCAGGGAGGGAGCGGGGAGAAGCCTCGCCGTGCGGGGAGGGGCAGAGGAAGGGGCGAGGCAAAGCCTTGCGGTGCAGGGAGGAGGTAAGGGGTGGGCGAAAGGAAACCTCTAGGTGCGGGGAGGGGAGTGTCTGAAGAGGAAGACTCCGCCTTGGCGATCGGCCTAGACCGTCGGGGCCGAGTAGCCCTCGTCCGTGAAGGTCGCGGTGCAGGGTCGGGGTCAGCGAGGTGGTTCTGCGGAGGGCGCCGGGGCTGAGACCCGCAGCACACACATGAGACTGGCAGGGCCTCTGCGCACTCGAGGTTTTAGATTGTAGGAGGTGATTGACATCCGCAGCCATCGAGGTAGTGGCTGTTTTGTTGTTTACTGGTCCTGTAATCCCAGCAACTATGACTATATTGTTAGTGATTTGCAAGTCGGAAAACGTTCTTTAATCTTAGACTTAATTATTACAATTTGATTTTGAGGTGAAAACTGGAATTGGGATTTTTTTTTTTGTTCGGGTTCTAAGTCATGTTAAGTATTAAATTCTCTCTCTTTAGTTTTTGAGACGGGGTTTCTCTGTGTAGCCCTGGCTGTCCTGGAATTCTGTTTGTAAACCAGGCTGCCCTCGAACTCACAGAGACCCACCTGCTTCTGCCTCTTGAGTGCTGGGATTAAAGGCGAGCACCACCACACCCGACCTAATTCTCTTTTTTTTATTAATCATGGTGGAAGACACTGCAGTAACATCTTCTAGTGTGACTAAAAGTTTATATTCTGTAACAGCGTGTTAGGGTCGGAAATTTATTGTATTTTCAGACAATAGTCTTCCTATGAAGAAAGGCTGGCCTTAAACACCTAAACCTCCTGTCAGAGTTTTGTGAGGACTGAGATTGCACAGGTGAACCATCATGGCACAAAAATGCCTGATTGACATCAGTGTTCCACGGTCATAATTTTGTCACCGATCCATTGCTTCCTGGATTGAGATGTGTTGTAAAGCTCATGTTTACATGGGAGTAATTGGGGTATCCTCCCCTTTCTCTTTCTGTCTTTTGCTTTCCCCTCCATCTTCCCGACTCTAGTTCCGTGTAGCATCACACAAGGAAATGAAAATTTTCCTTTTTAATTAGAACTGCTCAGCTCAATATTTGAATTTCCACTGTTCTAGAAGTTCTTTAAGTGATGTTCACAGCCCAGAATTCAGACACCCGTGCAACACTCACAAACCGTGTTTTGTTGAACTACAGTGAAGTAGGAAATGAAGGCAGCTAGTTGTGCTCTTGAAGATGCCTGGACTTTAGCTTGTGTGCGGAACTCCACTCCTCTAAAGTTCCCTCCGCCTCAGAATGTTCTCATTTCACAATCCAGTTATTCTTCTAAAAAATACTTGACCAGGCATATGAGGGAATACAAATAAATACCTGGAAAAGTATTGATCTTCAGCCATCAGAGCAGTGTCTACCCCCAAGAAAAATGACAGCAAACAGGATATGGGAGAAAGGGGAGCCCTTATATACTCTGCTAGTGGGGGTGTAATCTACAGTCTTATGTAAACCAGTGGAGACCCGGCAAAAAGCTGGAACTAGACTACCATGTCACTGAGCCGCTCCATTCCTTTGTATAGACCCAGAGGACTCTAAGCACAGGACTGCCATGCAGGGGGACTTCTTAGGGGGAAGAAATCCAAAAAGTTGGAGGGGGGGAGAAGAGGGATAGTGTTGGCGGTGAGTTTATATATGTATTAGGATGTCATAATGAAACTACTATATGATAATTAAAAATGAAGGAAGAAACATCCTTAGGTGTCTGTCAGGTTTGTTTGCAGCCTGTGGGTTATGACTTAGGAGAGAGTACCTTAATGTGAATGTTGTGGAGAAGGCTCCCTGCAAAGCCCAGTCCAAGTTAACATCCAGTTTCCACCATCCACAGAGCTAGCTTTGGGTACTGGCTGATGGGCAGGCTGGCTCAGGAGCCACATTCCTCTGAAGAGGTCACCACAACAGCCACTCTGCTATCAGTGGTTCTCGAAGCCAGCTGTGCTGCTCCCCAGGTACCCCCTCAGCACCCTGTGTGCCCCGTTGTGCCTCTCCCTGGCAGCTTCATTGCTGATGCATAAATTGGGTTTTTAAAACCTGAGCCTTGAGGATGACTGGAAATTCATCTTCACACTTAGTGGTATTGGTAGGGTGGATGCGAGGGTAATAGCTGATAGGAATCCTGTGTCACCATAACAAACGACACTGTAAAACTCCCCACTATAGGGGTGAAATGTCCGGAGGGCCTCCCTGCCAGTACTCTAAAGAGTTCATCCTGGTCTCCCTCTTCCCAGACCCAGGCCACGGTCTCCAGTGTCCATTTTGTCATTCACATGAGCTTAGCTTCTGGTCCTATCATTGTCTTTTAGGAGGGGAGGGTGCTTGTGCCAGCATTTAGTGATCACCCAGACTATCACACCTTTTCTAAATAGGATAGCCTCACAGTTTGTGGGGTTAATACTTGCCTTTGTTTAAGCATCATGATTTTAAACTGAATGTGTTTAATGAACTACTCTAGGGTTTTTTCACTTCTACGAATTAAAGCCTTATCTAAATTAAACCCTTCTCTTTAGGATAAATGAAGCCAGAAGGCATACCTCAAATAAACTCTGTGGGTAAATAGCACCCACTTTAGGGTCTTAAGCTGCCACACCATCTAGTGGCCACTGACCATACATGCCATTTTAAATAAAGGTTAAATTCTGGTTGTGCTAGGCATACCGTAGCCTGAGCTCAGCATATTGCTGTGATCTCCCACAATGAACAGTGCTATAATAATATAAAATAATGTAAGGGGAGGTTATTATTAATATTTGTTTGTTTTTTAAGGGAGTATTTCCCTATGTAGTCCATACTGGCCTCAAACTCAGCAATTGTTCTGCCTCAGCTTTCAAAGTGCTGGGACTACAGGCGTGTGCCACTGTGTTTTGTTAAAAGTGAGGGGTTTATGACTGTATCAAAGACCACTCTCTGTTTTCTGTATTCATTGCAAATTCTAGTTTTTTGACTAGCTGATAACATTCAGAAGAGAATCTGCCCTGTTTTTTTTTTTAATCTAGTGCCTTCCACAGCAAGTGGCAAACCTGTAGTTCCGCCTTAATTTTACCGTGCTCCCCTGTGTAGAGTCACCATGTGAAGAGAAGAGGCGGGTCTTCCCTGAGAACTTTCTCTTGCTCTCATACTCACCCAGAGATGCTGCTTATTTCGTGTGTTGGAATCCTATCCTTTGTAAGACACATGTGTATCCCACAGTTTACTTTTTACTCTCTTCTGACTCCCTTCCCCCATGCTCTTCCAGTTGAGCTTTGGTGACCCTTTAAATTATTGCAACATCTCACCTATTAATTTACCTATGTAGGTCCTTTTTGTGTTATTTTTTATTCTATTTTTCAAACCATTTGTAGAAGATGTGTACATTTTAATGGTTATTTATTTATTTATTTGGTTTTTCAAGAAAGGGGCCAGAAGAGGGCATCAGGTCCTCTAGAAATGGAGTTCTAGAAAGGTATGAGTTGCCACATGGGTATTGGGAATTGAACTCAGGTACTCTCCAAGAGCAACCAGTGCTTCTAACTATCAAGCCATTTCTAGCTCCATTTTTGCCATTGTTTTCTTCAAATTGTCTGGAAATCAGTTGATGGCATCTGGGTAATATTGTCATCGACCTCTATGAGATTGAAAATGTAGTCTTATGACATAATAATGAACACTGTCCACGAGTAACATGAGAATATAACTATCTCGTCTCATGCAAAGTCCATACTTAAATACTAACTTGCATTTCCTTCGGTTAGCACAACTCCCTGAGCTAACCTCCAGTGAGAAGTGACTGGGACCAGATGTTCAACAGGTAGATCTTCTGTGCACTCTGGATCCAAACCTATGCACAAGTTTAGCAAAACCAGAAACTCAGTTAGTCCAAGCCCAGCACATACAGAGCAGTTGAACAACTCTGTACAACCATGCCACCTAGAGCGTGCCAGCTTCCTTCACCGAAGGAACAGTGGAGTAGGAGTTGGAATATTCAGTACTATGCAGTCTGCCCACCTCACCAGATTTCGGCACATTGTATCTACTCCCTGTCTCCCCAGCCGAAGTCTGCACAGTTTACTTGTACTGTGTGTGTCATAGCCTGTGGTCATGCCCACGCCCATATCGGCATGTCTTTGGTTCAGGGAGGTAGCACTATTTATCTATTCATTGACTTGGTAGGTAATTGGTCTATTTTTGCAATTTTGAGTGCCATTGATAGTTTTATCTGGTGATCCTAGTGTCCATGAATGATTCTATTTAAGTCAGTTGTTACTGTGATGATTATAGAAAATAGGCTTTGTTTTGTCTTTCCCACTACAGTTATGTGGAACTCTACTAGGAAGAAGACTTCGGGAGTGCTTGTATAATAGTAATTTTAGTATGGATTTGGATGCCTTTTGTTCTTTATCAGGTTTAAGTAGTTCATTCTTACTGTTCATATATATGTCAGATCGTGCCTTGGTTGCCCAGTGAGCATATTAACTCTGGCCCTTCCTCCTCCCATCCGGGCTGCAGTGTTGCCGACTGGCACATTCTTGGGTGGTGTGAGTATGTAGACTTGTCTACCGCTGCATTCATACTTGCTGTGATTGCGTTGCTGGGTTTCTGTGGTCTGATTCTTAGCAGTGGATTTTTCTTTTTTTTTTTTTTTCCTGTGTGTATTGCTTTGTGTCTGTTTTCTGTAGTTCTTGGGTTTTTTTTTTTTGGTTTTTGGTTTTTCGAGACAGGGTTTCTCTGTGGTTTTGGAGCCTTTCCTGGAACTAGCACTTATAGACCAGGCTGGTCTCGAACTCACAGAGATCCGCCTGCCTCTGCCTGCCTCCCGAGTGCTGGGATTAAAGGCGTGCTCCACCACCGCCCGGCTAGGGATTCTTAAGCTTCAAAATGATAACCTGGGCTAAGGATGGCTGGGTAAGAGCTTCTGCCTGGAGCGCAGGTGAAGTCGCCTGGGGCACTATTCAGTACTGGGTGTGAGAAAATGATGTCATCACCATAGCTGTTCTCTTGTTGATTTGTTTTTGAGCTAAACTAAGTGCTTTGGGAAAACAGAAAGAATGGAATGCTGTGTTAAAGTGTAAAGACTCAGAAGAAAGCTCCTGTACTCCCTCCCAGCAGTGCCCAGTCGTGACCCTCTGATTTGGACCCCTCATTTCCCCTTGAACGCCTGTTGCATTCATACTGCTCATAACTCCTCTGAATTTCAGGCAAAGTCCTGCGTCTGCCATGTCTGCGGCATCCACCTGAACCGGCTGCACTCCTGCCTCTACTGCGTCTTCTTTGGCTGTTTCAACAAGAAACACATCCATGACCATGCAAAGTCAAAGCGGCACAACCTGGGTAAGGCACCCTCCTGCAGTGGGAGCTGGAGCAGGCATCTGCTCTGGTAGCATGTTATCTTTCCAAAAAGCCCACTGGGATGAAAGAATCCTTATGAAACTGAGCTTTCAAGTGGGCATTGGCATTTGAGACCTTTTAAACTGTTGTTATAGTTTGACAATGAGTTTTCTTGTTTCCAGTAGTGCAGGTTCATGAAAGGCTACCTGAGCATTATATGACATCAAGTATATGAAGTAATTATGTGTGTATATGTGAAGTAGTTGTGCATGTGTGTGTGCTTGTGTATGTGCTAGTGTGTGTTATTGCTGGCTGTCTCATGCTGTGAAGTTGCCATGTGGCCAAAGATAACCTTAAACTGAACTTCTGATTCTCCTCCTTCCATCTCCCCGAGGCTGGCATTATAGGTTATGTCTACCATTCCCCGCATTTGCTTTGTTCTTTTAAACAGTCTTGTTACATAGTCCAAGATGGCCTCAGACATGGGATTCCCCTTTTGTTAGTCTTCAGCATACTAGGATTCTAGGCATGCATCGTCACACCTGGCTTAGTGGTGGGTGATGTAAGCACATACAGCCACCAGTATCCATCTTAGCCCTGTGTCCTCCTCCCTCCCCAAGTCCCTAAGTTTTAGTGTGATAGGTTTTTCTTTTCTTTCTTTTTTTTCTTCTTGAGACAGGATTTCTGGCTGTCGTGGAACTTTGTTTTAGACCAGTATGGCCTCTAACTCAAAGAGATCCACCCACTTTTGCCTCCTGAGTACCAGGACTAAAGGTGTGCACCACCACACTTGATGGGCTTTTATTTTCATTTCTCTTGAAATAGTTTCTAGGGCTGGAGAGATGGCTCAGGGGTTAAAATCATTGACTGCTCTTCCAGAGGACCTGGGCTCAATTCCCAGCACCCACATGACAGTTTATAACTGTCTGAAAGTCCAGCTCCAGAGGACCCGACACCCTTAGCAAAACACCAATGCACATAAAATAAAAATTAAAAAAAGAAAAGAAAAAGTTTCTAGTTTAAAGTAGCAGTTGGGACAGATACCTTTATAAGTTTGGTGTCTGTGCTATGAAGTCAAGGTTTTTTGAGTGGAACCTGTTATACCTGTCCCTGGAGAAAAACGACTCAGTAAAGATGGGGACAGCAGCAAATAGCTCTTAGTGTCCCTTACAAGATTGCCAGCCATTGAGGATGTAGCAAAGTCTCATTCCCCAGCCAGTCAGGTCACTGAGAACCCTTGTGGGCCTAAAATAAACTCTCTGAACTTTTGCCCTAGTTTTGAATTTTGTGCTTGCACAGCTGAAGCAAAGCATCCTGATCCTTGAATCAGTACTTTACTAGGCACAGGTATGTGCCTCCCTTTCTAACTCGGCCCTCAGGTTAGCAGACACACTTCATCCACCCTAGGTGAACCCTTGCAGTTGGAACTCCTGCAGCTCACAAAGAAATATGCTCTGGGCAGCTAGTGTTCAGCTGCCTGCAGCACTACCTTGACATACTGGATTTAATTTTGTTCTCTTCCCTCCTTTCTTTCTGTAGCTATTGACCTGATGTATGGAGGTATATACTGCTTCTTGTGTCAAGACTACATCTATGACAAGGACATAGAAATCATTGCCAAAGAGGAGCAACGCAAGGCTTGGAAGATGCAAGGTGCGTTCATGGTGCTTAGAGAAGGTTAGGTGACCAAAAAATGGTCAAGGAAGCTGGCTTGGGCTGGGTAGGAGAGAAAAAAAAAGTCCTACTTTTCCTATGGCAGTCACATAGCTCACAGAAGTGATGAAAGTAATGCAGGAACCATGAGATGGGTTATTGTTCCTTAGGAGAGAATGGATGAGCTGAGATGGGTTATTGGTCCTAGGGATAGGATGGATGAGCTGAGATGGGTTATTGGTCCTTTGGAGAGGATGGATGGGTCTTCCACCACAATACCCCAGGCTGTGTCCATCCTTTCCACAGAAGGTCTGTTAGACATTACAATCCCTCCCTTTTCTTACTCCATTCTCAACCCTGGCAGGTTGGGATGTTGTATTGCCTCTTGCTGGACTGGTGTGGGAATTCCTTAACTATTGGGCCAGGTGTCTGGCTCAGTGGTGGAGCCATTTCCTAACATATACAAGGCCTAGGGTTTGAACCTCAGCATTACATACATATATATATGGAAGCAAAAACTGTTGAAATTTGTCTTTCTTAGTTAGGGTTTCTATTGCTGAGAAGAGGAGGAAAACATTTAATTGTAGTGACTTGCTTACACAAGTTCAGTCCATTATCATGGCAGGACATGGCTGTGTCAGGCAGATGTACTGGAGAGGTAACTGAGAATTCTACTTTTTGCATGGGCAACAGGAAGTGATCTGTCTGTCTGGGCGTGGCTTGAGTGTATATGGACTCTCAAAGCCCACCTCCACAGTAACACTCTTCATCCAACAAGACCACACCTACTCTAACAAGGCCACACCTCCTAATAGTACTATTCCGTTTGGGGACCGTTTTCTTTCAAAACACCACAATGCCTGTGCCTAAATGATATAATGATAAGAGCTTCTTTTACATTGGAGTTAGATGCATCTTAGAGACAATACCGTTAGAAATTTTGTTCTCTATTTAACAAATAACACACACATTTTATATGTGTGTGTGTGTGTGTCAAAAGCAGCCTGTCTCAGCATTCACAAAATGTGTGTATTCCAGGTAAGTAAAGCCCAGAAACCATGCAGAAGTCCCCCTAACACAATGTCAGTCTTGTAGCTTTTATTTCCTAAATTTACATTTTATGCATTGAAACTTTTAAGTGCTCAACGAAAACGTATGGTAATAGTTACTCCTTAAATGTAAGATGTTATGTCTCTTCTTGGTAAAGTTTAGTTTAGTAAGACATATAGTAAGATAATCCCTGGGTTTGTTACCTATAGGGAAGCTGCCCAGTTCCTAAAAGTTTCTATTTGCAGAGGTTGGCGTCTTCTATTAGCCCATCATGAAAAAGAAGTTTTATATTATAATAAGTATTACACAAAGATCCTTAGCAAATACTGTCTCCATGAACCCCCCCACTCCCACCCCTTGGATTTTTGAGACAAGATTTTTTTGTATAGCAGCCCTGGCTGTCCCAGAACTTGATTTGTAGACAAGGCGGGCCTCAAACTCACAAAGATTCACCTGCCTCTGCCTCCCGAGTGCTGGGATTAAAGGTGTGTGCCACTACCGTCCGGCTACCTCCATGATTTTTATACGCACTGCAGCCTTAATAAAATCTCATAGTTAACAACTATGTACACAGTACGCCTGTAAAAGAAACCCCTAGTGAAAATGTGTAAGGAAAGGAGTTTAAATTGTGTTTGTGTTGGTGCCAGTGTGTAGTGGTCTGCATGCCCTCATGTCAACCTCAGGTGTTCTGTTGATCTCCATCTTATGTTTAGAGTCAGGGTCTCTTACTGAACTGGGAACTCATCGTTTCAAAGAGATCATTTTATCAGTAAGCCCCCAAGATTGGACTGACTCCCCCCCCCCCCGCCCCCCAGCACTGGTGTTACAGGTGCATGCTGTTCTTCTGGCTTTTACATGGGTGCCAGGAATCCTAATTTGGGATGTCGTGCTTACATAACAATCACTTTAGCCACTAAGTGAAATGAGTTTAATACATATGATTAGAGGCCTTGTACATTTTCTCTCTATAACACAGGAGGTCAGTCACAGCGAGGGTAGAAGTTGGTGAGACACAAGGAGCAAAGGCGAGCCCTGCAGTGCTGCGTTTGTCCAGGTAGACATCTGGCCTCCAGCAGCTCTGTCCTTCGTTCTCGGTGGCATCAGTCTTGCCATGTACCCCAATGCCCCTGTGGTTGTGACTCCTACGGGCGCTGCCTGGGTCAGAAAGAAGGCAAACTCACTCTGGGGGCACATTTGAGAACCTGGCTTAGCCTAACCTTTACCAAATCAGTATCTCCCCTACCTCATCCAGACCAAATGATTCTGCCTGCAGAGATCCCTGACCAATGATTTACTCTCAGCCCTAAAGTATTCTGGGAGATGTTCTGTCTGAAATAATATCAGAAGTAACATACCAGTTCCTTGTAGGAGAGGCACCATTTCCCTGATTGTGGATGGAGAACGGAGCGGTGGCTCTGGTGCACCAGTTTCGTCTGTCTGTCTGTCCTTACGTGTGTTTCGTGTCACACCCTTAGTCACAGGTGCAGCAGTGCTATGCAGCTTTGTTCTTTATTGTTTCTGGGTTTACCTGGTGTCTTAGAGTTTCTTTCTATTTCTGTGACAAAACACCATGACCAAAAAGCAAATTGGGGAGGAAAGGGTTTATTTGACTTACACTTTGAAGTTGTTGCTCATCTACAAAGGAAGTCAGGACAGGAACTCATGGGAGGATCCTGGAGGCAGGAGCTGTGCAGGCCTTGGAGGAATGTTTCTTACTGGCTTGCTCTACATGGTTTGCTTAGCCTGCTTTCTTACAGAACCCTGGACCACCAGCCCAGGGTTGGCACCAATCACTAATTAAGAAAATGCCTTGCAGCCAAATCTTATGGAGGCCTTTTCTGAATAGAGTCTTCCTCCTCTCAGCTAACTAGTTTGTGTGTCCAGTTGACATAAGACTTATCAGCACACCTGATTTCCCCAGTTCCCAGAGAAGCTCACAGTTGTCTGCATTAACAATGCTGGGTCTGCGTCCCTCTTGACCAGTAAACAACATGTCTCTCGTGTGTCAGTATCATTGCTGTGTGCTGGGGAAGTAGACCACAACCCTGACATGACTGTTTTGTTTTGTTTTTTTAAACTTCCCCGTTTGCCTTCTATTGCTGTTAATAAAACACTGACCCAGAACATTTTACCCTTCCAGGTCACAGTCCTTCACTGAGGGAAGTCAGGGCAGTAACTGAAGCAGAGACCATGGAGGAAAGCTGTGTACTGCTTTGGTTCTCATGGTTCATACAGCTATCTTCCTTTTGTACCCTAGGACCACCTGCCCAGGGGTAGCGCTCCCTGCAGGCCAGTTTGATGGAAGCAGCTCTTCAGTTGAGGCCCTCCCCTCCCAGATGATCCTAGCTGTGTCACGTTGACAAAGAGTTTCCGGAAGGTAGAGACAGGTGCTCTCAGGAGTCCAGGATTTCGTGGGTTTTAGCCAGTAGTTTCTGTTCCCACAAAATAATTCATATCACCATTATGTGGGGATATATTATTTCTTTGTGCAGAACACTTGAACCAGTAGTTGACATTCATGTGCTAGGGCCATCTGGGCAAACGATGGTTACTGAGTTAGAAATTGAAAGTAGTTTAGGACAGGTCCTTCTGAGTGGGGTGTGTGCCAGGTGTGCTCTGTGTTACCTTTCGGGTACCATTGTCGTGGGTTCCAGTCTTCAGTACTTTCACCAGTAAGTAGGTCAGAGTGCATTTTCAGCAGGCTGTGGTGTATGATTTCTGGCACTTGGGAGATGAGCAGACTGATCTTTGAGTTTGAGGCCAGCCAGTCTACATAGCAAGTTCCCGGCCAACCAAGGCAACATAACTCAGCCGACAAAACAGAAAAAACACATTTTCTTTTTCTTAGGCAATTCTGGGGATCAAATATGAGCCACACATCAGTAGGTAAATGCTCTCCCACTACTTAAAGTACTTATTCTCTGTTAGTCTCATTTCTGGAAAGATCCTTTATGAGTTATTAGGTTGCCCTATTGTAGCTGATTTACTATCTCTGGATCCAAGGCATTTGAGAAACATTAGTGTCTGGCAGTTTGATGGGTCGCGTTTCTTTCCTTAACTCAATAAACATAGACACTCGCTGAGGGAGGCTCATGAGGTAATCTGGCACCTCTCAGCTCAGCGGGTGTTAGAAGAAGGGTCCCTTCTCTGAAATGCAGCCTTACAACTGTTATTTACAAGAGAACTTAAATACCATTGTCTGAGACTGTTTTCCATCTGCTTAGGTGTTGGAGAGAAGTTTTCAACTTGGGAACCAACCAAGCGGGAACTGGAACTGCTGAAGCACAACCCAAAGAGGCGGAAGATCACCTCCAACTGTACCATAGGTGGGTGAGGGGCATGCATAGTGTCAGATAGGTAGAAAGCCTTGCCTTTCTGTTAGTACAGCATTCTTCCCGGGCCATGCCTTAGTGGCCTTCCTGGATTTGTTCAGCACTCAGCTCTTAAGCGCCTAGTCTTCAGGGGTCTTGTAGACATGGGATGCAGAGGAATGAGTGGAGACGACCCCTCCCAGTTCCTTGGCATCTGCATGTCTGAAGGCACTTGGCGTGTGTTCTGGCAAAGCTGCTCTCTTCATGGAGAGTTGATAATGCAAGTGAGTGAGGTTGTTATTTTTTGGTTTTTTGAGACAGGGTTTCTCTGTGTAGACCAGGTTAGCCTCAAACTCAGAGATCCAACTGCTTCTACCTCCCTAGTGCTGGGATTAAAGGTGTACATCACCACCCCCGCTGATAGCCACTTCTTCTAAAAAGGAGGAAGTATATTTTAGAGCTTGTTTGAAAAGCATTTTGACTTGTTATAAAGGCTCTTTTCTGACTGACGTGCCTGTCTTCATAGTAAATACATTTGGGTAATACTGTGGAAACATAAAGAAGAAAGTGGAGGGGCAGTGGTGAAGAGCGTTCTGCTGTCGATACAGAAATTAGAGAGCCCTGCACTTTCACACTTTCCCGCTCTTGACACACTGCTCGATGAGTGAAGAAAGTGACTGGTCATGGGGTGTAGAGGAAGCTTCGGCTGGGGTCTGGCGTCCTGGGTCTGCACTCAGTGCACTGGTAACACTGCTCTCAATGGCTCCCATCCAGGTCTGCGTGGACTGATCAACCTGGGGAACACATGCTTCATGAATTGCATCGTGCAGGCGCTGACCCACACACCTCTTCTGAGAGATTTCTTCCTGTCAGACAGGCACCGCTGTGAGATGCAGAGCCCCAGCTCCTGCCTGGTCTGTGAGATGTCCTCTCTCTTCCAGGAGGTGAGTGCAGGCACAGCTGTACGGCTGCCTCTTTCCCTGCTTCTAAGGAAGTGAAGCAGTTGAGGATAACCATACCTACATGTTTTTCACTATGCGACTGTACTGTGGAAGGCATAGCTTTTTACAAAGGGATTGCTAGAGATAGGTTGTTGGTTTGGCTTTTTGGAGACACATTGTTCACCAAAGAGAAGAGCCCTCAAAGTAGGCAGTCAGCTTAAGGATGGCATTCATCTCCAGGAATCCTGGAAGTTTCATATGTAAATGCTGTTGTCTGGGTGCTGGACAGTTAGCTCAATGATTAAGAGTACTGGCTGCTCTTCCAGAGGGCCCAGTTCAATTCCCAGCACCCATATTGCAGCTAACAACTGTTTGTAACTCTGGTTCCAGGGAATCTGATGTCTTCATACATATACATGAGGCAAAACACCAATACACATACAATATAAATAAATAAATCATTTAAAAAAATTTTTTAAAGCTGTTGTTTGATCCCTGCATTCAAGACATGCTGCAGATGTGTGCCGGCCCCTTTCTCTGCTTCATTCTCAGTGGCAGTGGATAACCCTTCCCAAGTATGCTCAAAGGCCTCTGCTCTGCAGACTGGCAGCACAGAGAGCCAGTGCTTACTAAGGCTGTCCTTGATCTCATGATAAAACTTGTGATGTGCCTATCAATGTCTATCCCTAAGCAAAGTGATGTCCCCTTGTTCAGGCTTGGTCTCAGCACTTACTGACTTAGTGGCCTCAGACCAGGTATCAGAGCTGAAATAACTCTTCCCATCCTAGAAATGGGTTGCTCTGCCCGGCACAGAAGCCAGCTGGCTTGTCTCCTTTCTTTGAGTGATCTTTTACCAGTGTGCATCCAGGCATCTTTGCTCAAATGTTGTCAGGACTGCCTTAGGCCACAGCCCAGGACTGAGGAGTGTACAGAGTTAAGCAGTGACTTTGAAATGATTCAGCTGACCTTTCCAGAACAAGTTTGCCAATTCCTGTCTTAGTCTAGCCATTACTAACACCTGCAGTTACTGGTGACTGAGGCTATGTGACAGACAGGAACAATTGTTGTGACAGACAGGAAAAATTGTCAGAGATCACGAGGGATAAGAAAACATGGTGAGAAGTGGGTGCTGGGGTTCACTGGTTTTAATATTACTTTGTAACTAATGCATCTCTCTTGGATCATTTTAAAACTCAGGCTTAGTAAGGTGTAGTCAGTCAAACTTCCTAGTATATACATCTATGAGTAGCAGATGCTTAACACCTCCACCCTTTCTGAAGCCAAGCCCCCTTCTCCTGGTGACACAGGTTTTTGTTCCCTGTGTACATGATATGGATGGATGTGTGGCAGGTACAGGTGTTGTGTGTATGTGCAGTGCTCTGCCATTCTTTCTAGGTTTTACCTGTCTTGTGTCTTACTGGTGTGGAGCATCAAGGTCCAAGTGTGGCACTTTAATCAGTGTTCTCCTGCTAGAGAAGGCTCTGTTGTGCAGGGGCCACAGTGCAGTTGGAGGCTGCCTGGTTCAGACACTTTTGAGTGGTTTCCAGTTTTTACAGTTAGAGAATGTAAGTGCGTTACTATACAGGGTTTCATGTGAAGTGTTTTCCAGCACCTTTCTTGGTTTAAGTTGTTATTTTTATCGCTGCCCTTAGTTTTTAGTACACAGTCTTAAACAGTTTACCGCTCTAAGTACTTCATGGTTTTGGTGCTATGTAAATCTAGTTCTTAGTTCTAGTCTCTAGCTGGTCATTGCTAGTAAAAGTTGAGCATCGCTTATCTGATAAGCAAAACCCAAAATGTTCCAAATTCCAAGACATTTTGGTCACTGATGTGATGAATTTCACACCTGCCCTGGGGTAGTTTAGTGCACACACTTCATAAATTACCTTCTTGCTTTATGTTGAGTTTTGCGTCTAGATTTGGGCCATTTGCAGGATGCCTCATTTGCAAACACTCCACAACCCTAGGCGCTCTGGTCCCAGCCCTTTCGGGTGCTCAGCTGCTCCACGGAACAGGCTGCAGCTGCTTTGCTCTTCACTTACCGCATGCATACAGAACTGGGTAAAAGATTGACGTCAGCCTTTGTTGGACTTTTACTACACACTGTTGTTTTCTAGCTAAAACATGAAAGCAGACAATTTGCAGCTCTGAATTAGTTTAATACACAGCCTTAGGGGTCATGACAGAACTGGAGGTCTCACACACACACACAAATCTGAAAGCACAACATTCAGAACTTCAAGTCCAAGTAGATTCTGATTCTGAAGTATTTTTGGCAGGGCTTGCCAGGGTTGTGTTGTGTGACTTCACCACAGCCTTGGTTTTGAACACACAACACACTGTTCCATCAGTGCCAGAGTTAGTAAGTGCTGCCCCAGACCTCAGTGACAAGACTGTTGTGTGATTCTAATGTATATGCAAAGTCTTCTGCTCTTATAGAAACACAATGGTGTTATTACAGAAAATGGAAACATTGAGTATTTCTGCCGTCATTTCTCAGCATGTAAAATTATATCTTCATACAGCTTTAGATTGTGATGTTGAATGTCTGATTTTAAAAATTGCTGTTTGCTGGCTTGAGTTTCATTTTTGTTGTTATAAAAAGGCTTGGAATTAAAACAATTTTCCAGTTTCTGAAATGGCCTTAAATATTCTTAGTGTCATTGTATACTTGAATTTCCGTGAAGTGACTTCCCAAGCAAAGACGTGACAAATGAAAAAAGTAGAAGTCCTGGGATGAGTTTGGGAAGTGCGCTCTGGTAGAAGGGGTGGTGGGTGCTTTGTGAGGCAAACATTGTATAGAATGAATCAGTTGATTTTGCTCTTCATTGTGTAGGCTTACCAGCAGAAGTAAAGTGGAAAAAAGTGAGATTCGAATCTAGTGAGTCCAAATACAATTACAATTGGTGGGGCAGGAGGAATGGCTTATCAGTAAGAGCACTGGCTGCTCTTCCAGAGGTCCTGAATTCAATTCTTAGCACCCAGTGACTCACGACCATTTGTAACTGTAGTCTCATGGGATCAGATGCCCACTTCTGGTGTGCAAATATACATACAGGTAAAACACCCTCATACATAAAGTATATAAACAAATAATTTAAAATCTTTTTTTTTTAAAATATAATTCTGAAAAGAAAAACAGGCAATTGCTGGGTGGTGGTAGCACACGCTTTTAATCCCAGCACTTGGGAGGTAGAGGCAGGAAGATCTCTGTGAGTTCAAGGCCAGCCTGGTCTACAGAGCAAGTTCCAGGATAGCCAGGGCTATTATACAAAGAAACCCTGTCTTGGACGAAAGAAAGAAAAGCAAGTCTGTCTGAGCAGGCCACCTACCCAGTCTACAGCCATGGATTTTTTGCCAGATGAAGACTGGCAGGTGTTCTAGTTGTCCCTTTTCCTTCTCTCTAAACAGTTTTACTCGGGGCACCGCTCCCCACACATTCCGTACAAGCTGCTGCACCTGGTGTGGACACACGCCCGGCACCTGGCGGGTTATGAACAGCAGGACGCACATGAATTCCTCATTGCAGCCCTGGACGTCCTCCACCGGCACTGCAAAGGTGGGCCTGCCACCATTTCCCTGCTGGGCTGGGCAGGTGGGGACTTTCTTTAAAAATGTAGTAGAGCAAGGCTGGTGCTCCCCCAGCAACTGTAGATAATGCTTGATCTGTCTTATAGACAGTGTAGTTAGGTTCTGTTTCCACTAAGAAAGAGCGCATGGCCACTTCTAAGAGTTCTTCACAGTTTGTTTTGTTATTATCAATTGAATTTGGATATTTTCAGAGGCAGCATCTCACTGTGTAGCTCAAACTGGCCTAAAGCACAGGTCCTCTTGCCTCAGCCTCCTGAGTGCTGGGATTATAGGTGTGAACCTCTGTACAAGAATAGTGGTCCCAGGTGAGCATGCTGGCACATCTGTAATTCTAACACCCAGGTGGCAGAGTCAGGCAGATCTCTGCAAGTTCAAGGCCAGCCAGAGCTACCTTACCCTGACTCAGGAAAGAAAGAAAGGAAGGAAGGAAGGAAGGAAGGAAGGAAGGAAGGAAGGAAGGAAGGAAGGAAGGAAGGAAGGAAGGAAGGAAGACAGACCCCACCCCTGCCATCAGATAGATCTCTTGTTGAAATAAATGCCTTCACATACCTCATAGAGTGTTGGTCCTCCTGGTGTCCTCCTGTTTGCTGGGTGGATGTGGACTTACTGCTTTGTGCTGTCTTGGTGACATTGCTAATGGTAGTCACACTTCTCTGTCCTCAGGTGATGACAATGGGAAGAAAGCCAACAACCCTAACCACTGCAATTGCATTATCGACCAAATCTTTACGGGTGGGCTCCAGTCTGATGTCACATGTCAGGTCTGCCAGTAAGTGTTCCCATCAGCTGGACAGTCACCATGAGTGTTTTAATCTGCCGTAGCTGTGCCATTTCCCCTTCTGCAAGGGAAAGTCTTCTGTGGGCTTCAACCCTAAAGCTCAGTACCTTAGATAAGGCTCCCTGAGCTCTGTGCTGTTCATAGTGGAGCACCTGCACTAGTGTCAGGTGAGGGAGTTACTTAAACAGCTATGCTTGGTCATTTGACGAAAAATGCCTCCAATAGAGAAGACACGAGGAATCAACAGATTGCCTCAATCTGCAGGCTGAGAGCTCTTCCCTTGGGGGCCTGTAGAGTTTTGCTGTACTCACAATTAGCAGGGTGTCCTTGGCAGCTTCATACATATCTCTCTGCTTTTCTTAAAGTCTTCGAAACTAAGATCCAAAGCAAGTAGCCCCTTTAGATGGCAGATCATTGGTGTCCTTGCTTCTAATGTGAATTGGCTTCTTTGCATTAGCTCACATAAAGCCAGGGTTCTTTCCAGGTACAGCAGTTGCTGAGTGCTTTCCCCTCCAGAAGCAGAAAGGATCCTTTGACGGGGGCTAGAGACGTGCCCCAGGCACACCCCACACCATCCCCTAGTGCCCACCTGTACTCTTCTCAGGTTTCAAGACCAGGGTGCAGGAATCTGGGGATGCTCCTTTGGTTTCCTAGGAGCAGAGATCCTTTGAGCCTTGTCTTTAAAATCCCTCTATCCCTGACCTAAAATGACTACATTCTGTTAGCAAGAGGTAGCCTCGGATTTTGCTCCGTAGCTGAACCCATTTTCTTATTCTGAGTTTCCCCTTTTTAATACTGTAATGTAAGTCTTCTAACAGGAGTCAGCCTTGCTGAATGCAGTATTGTTTACAGGGCTGCCAAGTGTGGCCTGTGCACTCTGTGGATGGGGGTTTCTCAGTGTCTTTGTCTGTGCAGAGTACCTGGTTTCTGAGCAGTGTGGCTGCAGTTCCTAAGTGTTGTAAGCTGGATCCCAGCAACCAGGGTTCTTCCTATAGCTCAGGACTTTATACTCTGCCAGACTTCCCAAATGAAGTCTTTACTGTGGACATTCCTATTATGTCCTGAGGCTTCTGATGGACAGGTGGGCAGAGAAGGCAGCGTGTTTAGCCTATCTAGGGACTGCCTCAGGCCACAGTCCTCACGTGCCCTCATGTGTTTTCATCTTTTCTTGCAGCGGGGTCTCCACCACCATAGACCCCTTCTGGGATATCAGTTTAGACCTGCCCGGTTCTTCCACCCCATTCTGGCCCTTGAGCCCAGGGAGTGAAGGCAGTGTGGTTAACGGGGAGAGCCATGCATCAGGCACCACCACTCTCACAGACTGCCTGCGAAGGTGAGACACATTCTGTAGTATTGGTTCAGAATGCTACTTCTTCCTTCCATTATACTGCTTGATTCAGTCTTTAAAAAGTAACAGAAAAAAATGACCACAGAGAGAGAGAGAGAGAGGGAGAATATTAGCACATTGAAGAATATCCTGCTGCTATAAAGTGACATGGTGATCTCAGTACCCAGTGCTGCATCATAACACCACCACCACCGCCACCCCTACACAGAGAAGGTTGCTGAAGCTGGTGTAGGCAAAAGCATCACAATCCATCCCTCCAACAGCCCTCTTGGGCCTCACCTAAGCAGTTCAGGCCTGGCTTTCTCTAGAATTCTCAAAGGTTTGTGAGTGGAATCTCATAGCACATCACCTGTGAGGTGACTCTTCCACTTTGTCTTGATCTCTGGCAGCCCAGAGAATTGTGTATGGCGTAGATCTTGCCATTCCACTACTAGCTGGTGGCCCATGGGTGATGACACCATTTGTTTATTGAGCCCTTTGGGTCTTCTGAACTGCTGCTGTCCTCATTTGTAGCTTTGTGTGGATGTATGCTCCATTGTTCTGAGACAGGTTGAGTTGCTGGAATGTATAATAACAAGAATATTAACTACCATTTCCTCAGACCTCTCACGAAAATATGTTGTGTGTATAGGTAAGAGAGAGAGAATAGATAGATAGATAGGTAGATAGATAGATAGATAGATACATAGATACATAGATACATAGATACATAGATTATATGTTTATGGGTAGAGATAGGTGGGTAGGTAGATAGAAAGAATAAGCTTAAGAGAAGCAGGAAAAGTTCTTTGTGCTGTGAAATACAACACCTTTAACTGTTGCTGTGCATCTCGGGTGGTAAAATAACCTGTTCCCCCCTTTCTCCCCTCCTGTTTTCTAAATGCCTTTTAGATTTACCAGACCGGAGCACTTAGGAAGCAGTGCCAAGATCAAGTGTAGTGGTTGCCATAGCTACCAAGAGTCCACAAAGCAGCTCACCATGAAGAAGCTGCCCATTGTGGCCTGCTTCCATCTCAAAGTGAGTTTCCCAGAAAACTAGCCTGCAGCACAGCCTCAAACTCACCTGCTCAGGTTAGAGCCCCTCAGTGTGTCCAGTCCCAAGAAACAGGAAGTAAGACTGCCTCCTGCACCTTTCTGTGTCTTGCTGACAGAGTATGCGCCTCCTTGTGAAGGCAGGAAGGATTAGATTTTACTACTTCTTTCTCTGTGAGCATAGGCCAGAGGGGGTGTCAGATGTCCTGCTCTGTCATACTCCACCTCACTGTGTGGAGATAGGGTCTCTCACTGAACCTGGATATAGGCTTGAGGTTGGCAAGCCCAGTGGTCCTCCTGTCTGTGCCTCCCACAGTGTTGGGGTTACAGGTGCATATGTCCAATCGCTGGCATTTTAGGTGGGTGTGGGTATTTGAACTCAGGTCCTCAAGGTCTCGTAACTGCTGAGCCCTCTTTAACTTTGTTTCACTAAAAGACCCAGGCTAGGGGTGTGAGTCAGTGGTAGAACTCTTACCTAAAATGAACAAGTTTCTGAGTTCCACCCCAGAACTGCGGGAAGAAAAGATCGAAAAAACAAGGACCTGAGCATTGTGGTCTGGGCCAGAGGCCAGCAGGCTCTTTGAGAAAAGCCAAGTAGTAGGAAATTGAGTCTTTTTGTTGTTGTTACATGTATGGCTGTTTTGCCTACGTGTCTATCTGTGCACCATGTGCATTCCTGGTGCCCACAGAAACCAGAAGAGGGTGTTGGATCCTCTAGAACTGGAGTTACAGACTGCTGTGAGCTGCTATGTGGGTGCTGAGACTCAAACTGAAGTCCTTTGGTAGAGCAGTCAGTGCTAGTATTTGAGTCTTTAAAGGCTACGAATGATTTGTGCTTCCTGTCTTTATTTTAATACCCCTTTAAAATGTAAACGATCAGTCTGATCTTGGTGGTATGCAGCTGTAATCCCAGCATTCGGGAGGCTGAGTCAGGAGGGTCCTGATTCTGTGTGTACCCGAGCAGGACTATTGCAGGAAATGAGTGAGTCAAGTAGAAGCTGGCCAAGGGCCTTTGCTGGAGCCTCCAGTCTGGACAGCCCAGCTGTTGCTCTCTCTGCTCATTTGTTCCCTTCTCCCTTCATCTCTGCAGCGATTTGAACACTCAGCCAAACTTCGGCGGAAGATCACCACATACGTGTCTTTTCCCCTGGAACTGGACATGACTCCCTTTATGGCCTCCAGGTAGAAAAGTCTGGTGCCCCTGTGTGTGTCCTGGTGAGGAGGCGAGTTGTCTGATGGGTGATCAGTGCCAGGTCTTAGACCAGCTGTGTTACAGCTGTGTAGGCCTCACCTCTCTCCCCGGCCTCAGTACTTATCCTGCTCTTACTTGGTTGCCTCCTCCTGTGAATCCTTCATTGATCACTTGTCAACTTTCAGAATTGGCAGAAGTCACAGGCAGACCACATGACATGTTTTGGTTGATGGAGACAGATTTTGAAATACAGATAGGGTTCAATTGCACCAGTGGATCCTCTTTGAGATCAAATTCTGTGTATCATAGACCACATAAAATTTAACCCTCAAAAAACTACAGTGCTTGCTAATGTGTTTGCTGTCTCTGGCTGGCATCTCTAAATGTGGTAGCTTAAAACAGTAGAAATTTATTCTTAGAGTAATAGAAGCCAGAAATAGGAAACTTATGAGAAGGGTCCTGACAGAGTTCCCTGGTGTCATCTGCTCCTGGAGCTTCTTGGTTCTTCTCTGGCTGTTACTGCCCTGGGCCCAAGGCCCTTCCGGAGTCTGTCTCAGCCGTTGGCCTGGGTACTGGTGGTCAGGGGTAGAGCTTGACTAGAAAGCCTTGTTTCAACATCTGTCATCACATCTGCACAGGTTTTATAAATAGGTCACGCTCACAGTTTTGGGGGTCAGGTTGCAGGCATTTTCAGAAGCCACACCTCAGCCCGCTGTACTGTCTTCAGCAGGCTTCCCGTTATTAGTCATTGATGTCCTTCCTTGTGGGCTGTGTTCCTGGGTTCACAGGTCACTGACTGAAGTGATGTCAGAGACCATGAGAATTCTCTTTGGAAAATGAGGTGCTGACATGTCCAGGGATGGGGTGACATTGTTGCCTATCCCAAGGTCTCACGGGTCTTGCTGCCTTCTGCTAACTTTGCCATTAGATAAATAAATTAGTTTGGAACCTAGCACTCTGTGCACAGCCCCTGCTCCCATTCTGTCCAGCAAGCTGCTAGTGAGACACTTCTTGATGTCCCTTGTGCTCTTCAAGAATGTAGTGTGGGGCTAACAGCCTTGGGAAGAAATTCTTTCTTTATTTGGTGTATTACAAGCAAAACATCACAAAGCCAGGATCAGAACCCCTAGAGGCAGAAAGTGGCTTCAGGGTCCACGGGATGTGAGGGTTGCTGCACAGAAGCAGTAGGAGGTCAACAAGCTCCAGCCCAAGCTGGATTTCTCACCACTGTGGGGCAGTCTGCCTAGGAAAACTCGTGTGTATGAAGTATACGTATCCGTGTCAGTTAATCCTGTTGTTGGAGCCTGTCCCTCTGGGTTAGTAATTAAGTTTTATTGCTGCCTTACAGCAAAGAGAGCCGGATGAATGGGCAGTACCAGCAGCCCCTGGACAGTCTCAACAATGACAACAAGTACGTGGGGTTGCAGGGCCTGGGGGCAGGGTGAGAGGGCATTTCTCAGATAGCTGACCCTTCCTTCCCTCCTTACAGTCTCCCCTCTGGACAGACTCCTTTCTTGTAGCAACTCCCCCCCCCCTTTTTTTTTTAAAAGAGGCTTTTGGTGTGAGGGTTTGCCTTGGAGCGCAGCACAATGAACTTGCTCCTTCTGGTACCATTCCTCTTGCTGTTGGTAGCACAGACGGATGGCACAAGGAAAGCAGTTACTGCCACTGTGGCTTCAGTGCAGTTCTAGGAGTTCTCTTTGCTGGGCCAGGGCTGGGTGGTACAGAACTGGCTCTCCCAGCTGTGCAGCCGGCAAGCTCTGCTGTAGGCTGTTCAACAGACCGTGATCGAGATGCTCTCTCCTTCCACTCCAGGTACTCCCTGTTTGCTGTTGTTAACCATCAAGGGACCTTGGAGAGTGGCCACTACACCAGCTTCATACGGCAGCACAAAGACCAGTGGTTCAAGTGTGATGATGCCATCATCACCAAGGCCAGCATCAAGGATGTGCTGGACAGTGAAGGGTACGTGTGGGGTGAGGTTGGAGGACCTGTGCTGCTGCTTTGTCCATCCCTTGTGTCTGAACAGAGCCACAGGCTGGACTGAATCTGCCACAGTGCACAGTGGCTCCTTGGATCAGATGTCACTTGAGGTCATGTTTACAGGGTGGGAGTGTCGTGGAACAGAGTTGCTGTCTGTGCGTCCCCTAGATCAGAGAACATTGTGGTCAGCATTTGTCCTGCCCATGCTGTGCAGCGGTTCCGATCACCTTCTCTGCTGCTTTTGTTGCCCATGGTGTATCATCATTCACCCTGAACGTCTTCGAGTCCTTAGAATTCCCAGCCCCTAGGGTCAAGATAGACCCTCCTGCCACAGATGGAGATGGTGGGTGTGAAACTCTGGGCCCTGGGAGCCTCCAGAAAGATCTCATGGAGAAAGTGTGCTACTTACTGGGCAGGGGTTGGGTTTGAAGGAGACGTGGACCCTGCATGAGGGTAGCCCCGCTGTGAACAGGAGAGGTAATGACTGTAGGAGGTCGTCAATTCAGGCTGGGTAATGGGAGGCCCGTAGTGTCTCTCTCTCTTGAAGACTTGAGGTGCTGTAGTGTCCGTTCAGAAGTCAGGCTTGTGAACCGTTCTTGACTGGCGTAGCTACTTTGAAAGTTAGGATTAAGCCCACGTTCCCCTTTGCCTCCTCAGGTACCTACTCTTCTACCACAAGCAGTTCCTGGAATATGAGTAGCCTCCTACCCTGCTGGCCAGGAAAAGAGAAAGAGAGAACAAGTTGGCAATCTTCCCTACATGATCCCTGGTCTCCTCACATCAGAACACCGTGGTATCCCTCCTGTGCAGATGTGCCTCACACATGGCCCCTCTGCACCAGGAGATGTTAGGGTGGGCATGAGCTGTAAGACTTGAGTGGAGTGTGCCCTTGGTGGACAGGAGCCAAGGGGCCACCTCTTCTCAACCTTGTGGTATGCTGAGGGCGGATGTCCTCAGAGCAGACCAGCCTCTGCCTGGTGCTTCACCCTGTCACCCCACACGGGTTTAAAAAGCACTGCGCTGTTGAAAATGAGCCCATGAAAGCTGTAGAGTAGCAGAGGTGATGCCGGAGGGCAGAGTGCTTGCTGTGTTGGGTGGCATGAAGGGCAGGGTGTGTCCTTTCTAAAGTTGTAAAATAGCCCTGGGCCCAGGTTGAGGCCACTCACAGGCTTAAACATCTGATCTACAGATAACTTTGTGTCAACTAACTGCATGTGGAAACACCAGCCCAGATGTTCCCTTTGTTTTCTAGAAATAGGTGTCTTACCTCTACCCCTTGCTCTTCTTCCACGCTAGTGAATTTCATAAACGTGATAGCATTGAAGTGAATGATTATCAAGTTTATATGGAAAGCTAGGTGACCTTTCCTGAGAGCAGAGTGTCTTGCTTTTTGATCAGTGTTGTTTCCTCACCCTGTACCCCGCCTTCCTCCCCACACAGTTAGCTGTGGCCAGGCATGGGGAACAGGGTCTCTGTTATCTTGGTCTTTGGTCCTTTTGCCTGTCCGGGTGGTTTAGTGGAGGAGTGAGATTTGAAGCTGAGTGGTCCAGGTGGAGACCGCATTGCTTTGTGTCACCCGCCCGCTTCCCTCTGCTCTGTTCGCTATAGTTTCAGTAAAGGCCAGAATGAAAAGGCTTAGTGACCAGTTCTGCTGACAGAGTCAATCATGGAATTTCTTGTAAGATATTTTGCATGTGTCTTTGGACAAGGCTTAGGTTGAATATTTCTAAGAAGTTAAAATCTAGGGTCTTAGTGTTTCTCTTTACAGCACTGCCTTTTCAGTGGTGCTTGCCTAGGGACCTGCAGCACGTCACTGCAGGGTTTCAGGGCCGCTAGGCTCTGAGCTGTAGTCTACAGCAGGTATCTTATGCATCATTCGTGCATAGCAAGTACAGCTCTATTCCGATTGTCCTTTATTTACATACCTTAAATTTGAATTCCATATACTTATCATGTGTACAGAATTTTTTTTTAACTATTTGAAAATAAGACATTTCTTTACTGACAGGCTACAGAAAAGCAGGGCAGGTTCCAGCCCAGCCCCCTAGCTAGTTGTGACAGGATGAGGTAGCTGTGGCAGAACTAAGTGGCCTCTGTCCAGTTAGTGTAAAGATCACCAGAAGTCAGGGGCAGCTAAAGCCTCCTGTGCAGTGTGCCCGTGTTCCTATTTCTGCATTTAAAGCAAAGAACAAACTTGAAGCATGTTTTTGAAGAAGCTCTTTTTGAGAAATATGGGTGAACCCAGATTCTCAGACATGGACCCGTGCTTGTGGGACTCAGCTGTGGAGGTACCCTTGGGGAATCTATTCTGTTTGTGAACCCCCATAGGAAAGACTTCACTGTGGTTGGCCTAGAGGAACCAGAGCCCAAACCTCTTCCTGAAGGTCTGCCTCTTTGACACTGGTGGATGGGGCATCCAGAGACAGAGGAAATGAGCAGGTGTGCTGGCCAGGCCTGCTTCCTCTGTCTCCACAGCACACACATAGCCCGTCTCTACCTGAGGAGGACAAAACCTGTTTTCTGCCAGAGTGACTCTAACCTTTTATATCCAAATGCATTCCCCTTCTTTACCGTGGGCTTAACATTCTAAGCACTTTGCTTTGTGCCTGCGGCAAGGAGGCCAACCAACTCCTTGACTGCCGCATGTCTGTCTGGCCCTACCTCTGTGTCTTGGGACCTTCAGCATGCTGTCTCAGACAGGCATGTGTGGATGGCTGAGGAGCAGATTGGAGCGGTGGGCTTGGGAAGTTCTTTCAGTTACCCCTTTGGATAGCAGGGCAGGAAAAGGGTTTCCCATCCAAGGACCATCCAGTATAGGTGCCCAGATGGTTGAGAAGTGTGTGTGACCACAGGACTGTGTTACCCAGCCCCAGTCTAGATCGTGAGCAGACCTCTTCTATGACCGCTGGTACCAGCCTCACAGGAGACCAAACTAGCTCTCTTCCGATGTCTTCAATTCAGGAGGTGGGGTGGGATCTGCAATTCCTCTCTTCATCCCAGGAGTCCTCCCCCCCCCCCCAAGCTGGGCTCTGGCCTGAGCGACCTACACCATGTGAACCTGAGTGCTCTTGTGTTTGGCTTGGTATGTATGCTTTTCCTTGTGTAAAATCATTGTTTCTTTTTGACAAGTGGCTTGTTTCATTTATTATAGCTTTGAAATAAAATGTGAGGGGGAAAAAAATCCAATGATTGTATTGTGGTTAGAAATTTTATTACCAACACATTTGTCACTTTCTCCCCTGTCATTTTGAGGGGCTTGACTGTCTCCTCCCTGGTGACTTTAGTCTTTCCTATATCCTAATAAAGCTGCATTTTCTTCTGAAACTGACTGCTGACCCTGTTCCTAACACAGGCAGCCACAGGGTGGGTAGCAGCCATGGGTTGCCTGTGGGTAGAGATAGCATGAGCTCCACCTGTTCTGTAATGAATCAGCTGCTTAACCCTCCTACCTGCCAGGCATAGGGCCACACTTTAATCCCTGCACTTGAGAGGCAGAGGCAGAAAGATCTCTGTCTGGTCTGCAGAGTGAGTTCCAGATTAGCCAGAGTTACACAGCGAGACCTTGGCTCAAAACACAAAACAAACACTGCCTCCTTCTGTGGGCAGGAGGATTAGTGAGACAGGAACACTCCCCAGCAGAGGTGTGTGGTGGGTTCTGATGCCTCTTCCCCATCCCAGCCTCAGGTGGTCAGAGCTCACCTGGTTGGATCAGACCTTTGTCTCAGAAACCAGTGAGATCTGAAATTCTGGCCCTCCTTGTTTGGATGCTCTTTTTATCAAATGGTCCAGAGAAATGTGCCCCTTAGAGTCCTCAACCTCACTGTGTAGCAGTTTCGACAGATTAAATGGGACAGCTGCTGGGTACCACTGGTGGAAAAGTTTTCTACCCTCAAGGTCTAAGACTCAGATTAACACTCAAGTAGTAGAGCAAGTGCATTAGTATGCATAACATTGTGGGTTCAATCCCCAGCCCTAACCCCCCAAAAAGGAGGGGCCTGGAGAGATGGCTTAGCAGTTAAGAGCACTAGCTGCCATTCCAGAGGACCTGGGTTCAGTTCCCAGCATATATATGGTGACTCACACCTGACTCCCAATTTCAGGACTTCTGACACCCTCACACAGACATACATGCAGGCAAAACACCAATGAACATAAAGCTGTGTAAAGGGCTTTAACAAAGGGACGGAGAGATGCATGGGATCGAGATGTGTGATGTAAAAGCCACAAAAAGCAAATGTTTTTTAAAGCCCATTTAAACAAAAATCATTTTTTTTTAAGATAAGAGAAATAAGAACAAATTTGAGTTAGTTTCTAATTCTAATGGTGATCAGGTTTCATAATCACCTGAGTTCTCTACACGATGCTGCACTGGCTTGTGAGGCACCAGCATTTCGTAATGGTTTCTAGTTACAGCATGAAGCCTGCCGTGACATCCCATCACTTCCACTTACCAGTTCTCCCTGAGTCAGCTAGCAGGTGAGGCGATGGGAACAGAAGCCTCTGGCAGGCTGGTGCAGAGTTGGCAGAATGGTGGTGTGTGAGGGTGCAGCAGAGTGTTACAGCTCTGGTAGACAGGTACCCGGGCTGTAGGAAGCCAGGGAAACCTACAGCCCTGAAGGGAAAGGTAGCCCATCGCAAGTGGTACAGCTCTGTTCTAGCAGGGACTGCTCCCCAGCAGAGTATCACAGGCCCTTGCTCCAGGAAAGGTTTCCCTAATGAAAATGTAAGGACTCTGCTCCAGCAGGGGAGGCTTTTCCCAGTGAGGTTGCTGAAGCATCTCTGTTTGATGGAATTGGGAGCCAGGGAATAGCATAGCCACGGGGCATAACAAACCTCACTCGAGAAATTACTGGGAGGGAGGAATTCAGGAGGGTGACTGCTTCTGCCAGGGTGAAAAAAGGCAGCTCCCAACTGAACAGGCACTGGGTGGGGATTGGTAGGACCCCAAGTCCTGAACTTGGGAAAAGCACATAGATTGGTTGGACTTCGTTCTCAGGTATTGGTTGGATTCCAAGTCCTGAGTTGGTTAGGGGCAGGGTGTGCTTCCTTGGCTCTGTTCTCAGGGCCAGGATGTTCTTTCTCTGACCCTTTCTGCCCTATGGTGCAGCCACAGGAAGACCGCATGGTGCACACCCCTGTCTGGCACACCTGGTCCTATGCAGGAACCCTCCCACGATGGGGAGAAAGGCATCATCAAAGAGGCTGAGGGAGGCTGGTCCAGAAATCCAGATAAGAAAATCGAGAAATGAAGCCGAGCAGTGGTGGTACACACCTTTAATCCCAGCACTCGGGAGACAGGTAGGCGGATCTCTGTGAGTTCGAGGCCAGCCTAGTCTGCAAAGTAAGTTCCAGGACAAGTTCCAAAAAAATCGAGAAATGAAGAGGTTGTAAATTAAGAATAAAATTTTATCACCTTTTATAAAACTTTATCATCTTCAAGACAATGGCTGCAATGAGAAATCGTGTTGAAGAGAATACGGTTAAGAAAAACAAACACCAGATTTTCTCACATTTACAGAATCTAGACATTTTTTTAAAGACATGAAATGAGGTAGGTACTGAATTATATAGAGAAAAGACCAGTAGAAGGAGATGAGAGGATTATGGGGTTGGGGAGACTACCAAAGCACATGGTATAGCTTGTAAAAGCTGCAGCAAAACTGGTTTTATTCAGTTAATATATACTAATAAAAAAGTTGGTAGAGGGACCATGCAAGTGGAATCAGGCTGTATTCTTCAGGCTGACCCAACAAAACAGATAAAGTTGGCAAAAGAGCCCTTTCTTTACAAAGAGAAGGAACAACATTACACACAGGATCCACTGAAAAGTGGGCCAAATACTCTTAAGATTGTCTTCAACTGAGGCCGAGACTGGGCTCTCAGCACCCAGTGTCCTGGCACCTCTCGCCTTCAGTCCCAGAAACATTTTGCACTCACAGCCCCTTGGGTTTGGATGAACAGAATTTTAAAACCACAGATCTTAAAGACTAGAAATAGGTTCATCTCCCAGACAAGCTGAGCACTGATGTCTGTCTCTGAGCATGTGCTGTGTGTTCCTCAGCGCACAGTCAGCACATGACTCTCTGTAGCAGGGGCCAGGGGCTTCCCAGCAACCCTGTTGTAGGAAGTTGATCATGGTGGGCGTGCTATTGATGCAGGCTGCCTTAGTACTTGGTGAGACACGCCTCAGACAAAAACTTGTTAGATGCCAATTTGTCAACAAAGATAAAGCAGTGGTGGTCTCACAGGGTCTCCGTCATGGGTTGAATTTGTCCCCCAAAACTCATTATGTTGAAATCCCAACCCTTAGTGCTTTGAATGTGGCCTTATTTGGAGTTTTGACAGAGAAGTCAAAATGAAGCCATTAGGTGGATCATAACATGAGATCTAAAAGGGAGAATAAACAGAGTGGAGAGAGAAGGCAGAGTGTAGAATGGCAAGGAGAAACCAAAGACAAATTTTGCATGTGCACCTTCAGACATGTGCAGCCTCAGGTGTGTGCAGCCTCAGGTATGTGCAGCCTCAGATGTGTGCAACCTCAGGTGTGTGCAGCCTCAGGTGTGTGCAGCCTCAGGTGTGTGCAGTCTCAGGTATGTGCAGCTTTGGGCATGTACAGCCTCAGGTATGTGCAGCCTTAGGTGTGTGCAGCCTCAGGAAGAGCCAATTCTGCAGACCCCTTGACTGCAGGCTTCCAGACTCTGTGGCAGCCACCTTATGTTACCAGAGCTGTCATCAGTGTTATACTGTGAAGGACGCCCTTCTCCTGTACAGCCTGCTAGCTGTGGATGGTGAGGGCAGGGGTGCCCTTGCGGGTAGGTCTGCCAAGTACCAGGTAGGGAGGGTGAAATTTCACTGTATATAGTTTCACACTTAAGCTTGCTGGGAAAACGCTTTATGCACCTGGAGGTTTAAATGCAGCTAAAAGGATAAGTGTATACGTGCTCATTAAAAAAGGGTGCAATTGAACATACTCGTGGTGAGGTCCAGGAAACACCCATCATCCTTTTAGACGTCTGACATTCACCTGGAGTCTCTCGCCTTCCTGGGTACATCACATTGGTCACATGCACATGTGGACACACTACCTGCATACACCAAATTCACACACATGCATGTGCATGCACATATACATGCCACTCATACAGATACACATGCACACAACACGGCCCAGCATTTGCACACACACATACAAATTCTTTTATTCACAAACCTACACACTGCACTCAGTTATCTGCCTAAGGCCCTAGGGAAGGGCGCTTCTTTGTAAGAACTGTGAGGACGATGCTCCAGGTGCCTGCCGCTCTCCATCGTTCTCCACTAAAGAGGAGTTTACAGGTTCACTGCTCTGCCTAAAGTCTGGGAAACCGTGACACAGGTGGTACTGGGGGTGTGGGCGCTACGGGTGGTTGCTTCATTGTGAGTGGATGCAGCCAGGCTGCCTATCTCCTGTCTTCTTCCTCCTTTCTCTTTTCCATCCCTCCCCTCCTCTTGCACTCCATCCACTTCATTGTCTTCTTCTTCACTGGCTGTCAAGCTCCTGGACCAGCATCTCCAATGGGCACGCGCACGACGCCAACCGATGCACGCGCACAGGGCTGCGGGGCAGCGGTTCCTGCTAAGCCGAGAGTCCCGAGCGTGCGAGTGCTCTCCTGTGTAGGCGACCTGCGCTCCGGGAAGCAGAAGCTACATGTCTCGACAGGCTGGGGTGGCAAGGCCACCTCACTGCAAGCCTCTGTCGTGGGGCCTGAGGAGACAGAGAGGGTGTCGTGGTCACCGAGGCTGTGCCACACTGCCTGGTCCAGCAGCCCAGCGTTTCTACAGCCACCCCAGGACTTCTTGTCCTGCGTGCCCCCAAGCAGGCTGTCAAGGCTGGGCTCACTTCTCCCTGAACCCAGAAACCATCTAGCCCCCACCCCTGGATGCCCCCCGTTTCTGGATCGCCTGTCAAAGCTGAAGCTAGCAACCTGACACCCACCCTTTCTCCTGGCCCTGCTGCTTGAACCTGACTTCGCTGAGATGCTTCAGGATGCCCAGTTCTCTCCTGTGGGCTCAGGACCTGTCCACTCGGAAGGAGGGGTAGTGGTGGGTAGGTAAGGGGAGAGGTATGCTGGGGCTTGCCCGGGAAGGAGGCCTGGCTTTCTGTACTTACGGTGGGGAGACTTTGCCTGGGACACACGTGGCCCTGAACACTGCTTAGGAAGCGGCTCTCTACGCCGGAGGAAGCAGGCCAATGCCACCAAGAAACAGCAGAAGATGGCACAGAGGCAAAGCCCCAGTGTGCAGTAGACAAGGGCCAACTGGTCGCTGCTCACCCTCAGTCCTGTGGATGCTTCAAGAGAGAACATGAGTTCAAGGGGTGCACCCGCTCCCCAGTTTCCCCTTCTCACAAAAGTGTTATATTCAGGCCTGTAGCTACTGATACCCTCCCTCATCCCAGGACTAAGTGCTCTCCCTATCATGGGCTTTCTTTTGACCTCATTAGGCCCAAGCAACACACATGGCCATCCCCAGGCCTTCATCGCTGGTGAGGACATAGGATTCCTTTCCTGGCCCCAAGTATTGAGAGTATGCTGAGTATTGAGAGAACTGGCTCCTCCCACCCCAAACAGATGGCACATTTTTCCAAGACCTTAAAGCTGGACCTCTCTGGAGCTGGCCCGTTCTGTTTTCTCCATATGCTTTGGAAGTAGACAGACCCAGGGATGGATGTGCACATTCTTGTTTGCAAGGATGGCAGTCCAAGGAGGATGAGTTCTCCTAGCATCACGGGGAGCCTGGACTTGACATCAGGACCAGGGGGATGACTAAGGAGTCCCGGGCACAGGTATGGCAGGGGTGGGGGGCGTGGGACACTTCACAGCTCAAGACTTGAACCTCGGGCTTTGAATGAGGGACTAAGACCTTGTCCCAGGGCAAAGCTATCTGCTCCTGACATTCATTGCTCCTCTCAAACTATCCCCTGGGTCCCGCAATGCAGTCACTAGGGCATACATACTCTGTGCCAGGGAAAGGGGGGAGGGGAGCCACTCCCTTGAAGGAAGAAGTGGAAGTAATAAACTTATTAAGGTGTTATCAATAAACTTGCTCAGAAAACATTAAGTCCACAAAAGTAAAGTTTAACAACGGAACACTGCGTCTTCCGGGCAGTTTAGAAGGCAGGGGTGAGGGCGGGGGGGGGGCAATGTTAATTCATCCTGTGCCTCTAATCAGGCCCAGCAGAATTCTGCCTGCAGGCAGGAGGACCCCAGCTGCCTAGGAAAAGCAGGCTGATCTGTCTCAGGTAACTATGACAATACTTTACACTGTAAATCTCCCCATCTGTCCAAACAACCAAATCTTGGAATTCTGTCTCTGTAGAACAATGGATAACTGCTCAAAGTGTGACTTGGGGCCCTGAATCCATATAAGCTGGGGGAGAGGGGGGTATTTCTGTTCAGGGCCGGCTCCCTTTTGTACATTAGCCAGAATCAGTCGCACACTACTACTCAGTTTTCCCTTTATTGATCCCTTAAGTGCCTGGAGTGTTTTCTCTCTGAGAAAGCATAGCAACACCGCGGTAACTCAGCCCATTCTGGGTGCCAGGTGCTTTTTGTATTGGACTTTCCTTAATTCTCCTGTTCCTTGATGGGGGGCTAGAAGATAAAGGGGGGTCAGTACCTTTGTACTGGGAAGTAATCTGTAAGTCATCACATTCACCGCTGAGTGAATTGTGTACCTTTCCTTTTTTAACCACGTTCACAACCATGTTGCACAACCAACCATCTCCACCCCCTAATTTGAGACTGTTTCTGTCTCCAATGAAAAACTTCCTGTCCCTCTCCCATTAATGTTCCCTCCCCATCTTCCCTCACCCGGCCCCCAGGGACATTCATCTGTGCCTTATCTCGACGGACTGACCAGTCTGTGCTGGACATTCTGTACCTCCCACCGACAGGTTTGCGGAAATGAATCAGGATACTCATGTAGTAGTGTTCATGAGACATTGTGGACAATCTGGACTCTCTTCTTCTTCTTCTTCTTCTTCTTCTTCTTCTTCTTCTTCTTCTTCTTCTTCTTCTTCTTCTTCTTCTTCTTCTTCTTCTTCTTCTTCTTCTTCTTCTTCTTCTTCTTCTTCTTCTTCTTCGTTTTTTCGAGACAGGGTTTCCCTGTGTAACAGTCCTAGCTGTTCTAGAACTGGCCCTTGTAGACCAGGCTGGCCTCGAACTCACAAGGATTCACCTGCTTCTGCCTCCTGAGTGCTGGGATTTAAAGGCATGCACCACCCCCGCCCGGTTCTATTTCTTCTTCAAGTTGTCAGTTAGATGCTGACTTTAACCGAGTTCTCCTAGTTTTCAGGCATTCACTCCTTATACAATCTGGAGTCTGATGTAACAAGCAGCTTATTGTACAGATACTGTGTCCTTCGGCATATGTTTTGTTTAGTAACGAAACTGTCTCATGACCTTGAGACATTTTCCTCCTTAATTTTGCCTCTTAACATTCTTCACGTAGTTGTAATAGACCCAGTGGCCGACCTCTGAACTTAAATGTGGTCTCCTCCATGTATGTACACCATACAGTGGGCGATGATAACAAAGAAACCATCCATCTCACTGATCCTACGACAGAGCCTGCCAAGTGATCTTTGGCCCCTCCACTTCCCCTAATGAGGGCAAATCTGCCCAACTATTTTAGTTGGGCTCGCAGTGAGAATTATGATACACTAGCGATCTCACTCTTGGTGCTGCGGATTCTCTGTGCACACATAGCTCACTCCAAGGACACACACTCTCACCACTCTGATGTTCCAGAGCCTTGCCAGATGTTAAACACTGTGGTCCCTTGGATGGACCCTCCTCTGAGGGGTTCTAAATGCCGTCCATTCTACATCACCCCTTTGCCAGCCCACAAGCCGTTAAACAGTCTGAGCCTCCAAGTCTCTCAGCAGTTGGGGGACCTCTGAGAGTGGAGGGATGAGGGACTAGAGTTAGCCAGACCCCCTGGTAGGCAGACAGAGAGAGGGGCTGAGATGAGGTAGTGAAGATGGTGAACTTCCAAGATGCCCAGCTTCTTCCTTACCTGAGGCAAAAGCCTAGCAGCTTAAAACAAAGGCCTAATGGTTTTTCTCAGTGGGGCCCCCTGCTGATGGACTGGCCCTACGACATGGATTCAAAGCCAGATTGAGAGGCCACAGTTATGAGCCAATCAGCTACCCTGTCCTTGTTCAAATCTATCCTAATCAATCCTTGTTGATCATGGTGGCACACACCTTCAATCCCAGCACTCGGGAAGCAGAGGCAGGTGGATCTCTGCGAGTTTGATGTGTGCCTAGCTACACAGCAAGTTCTAGGAAGCCAGGACTAGATAGAAGTACACTGCTTAAAAACAAAACAAACACACAAAACAAAACAAAAACAAAATTGACCGACCCTAACTTAGGAGAAAAAGACCCTCCAAAAACTTAAAAACCAAAACTTAGCTCTTGAGGAGAGGATGGATTTGGGGGCTCCAAAGTCTCCCCTTTATCTTGTAGAGGTTTTCTCCTCTGTCCCTCTTTTGGGTGTGTCTTCATTAGTCTCTAACTGCTAATCAAGCTTGCCCTGCCCCACCCTCAGGCTTCTGCTTCACCCAGAAAGATACTGGGGGACCCTTGGAACAGTAGGGAGGGATTTCCTAAAGGGCTTGTACTCTCATCTTCTAGCGAGACGTTAGAAAACTCGCTCCTCCCCAACATCTGCTCAAGGCATCTTACCAGTCAGAAACAAGCTGACGTCACAGCCCCCCCCCCATATGTGCTGGCAGACCCCACCTCCCTGCGACCCCTCCTGTCAGTTCCTTCCAACCTCCAGTGCAGCTCACCCACCCCCCCACCTTTGCTCCACAGGCACAAAGCACTTCCTCACAGAGGCCTCCTGGCGCTATCCTCCACTACCCATCTGTCTGAATCCTCTTCTGGTTCCTAAGACTGCTGGGGACAGGAGGACAACCTGTCTTCCTTACTCTAGGAAAATCCTATCAAATCCTTAACGATCTGTCCCCATTCAAACCTGACCCTTCTGCGGCCTGTGGGTTCCTAGAACCTGCCTCACCTTACCAGTGTCTCCTCAACACCAGAACCTTTTGCCTAGCTCAAAATGAACCAATTAATTAAAATAAACTTTGTTTTCCTAGTCAGCTTGAAGCCATTCACTGCCATGTCCCTGGACGCTCTTCCAAAGTGCCCTGCGGAGGGAATGCTACACCGAGTAACCATTCTTGACTCTAGTCCCTGTTTTTCCTATAAAGCATGGCTCTTTGGGGGCTGCAGGACAAATGTCTCTGTGTGCTTGTCCAGTAGCTGAACAGGTATCTCTCCTCTTAGCCTCTCCACCTCACCATTCCCCTTCTACCCATGGAACTCTAATCCTGTCTCTACACCTACATAAACAAGAGCAGAGAGGGCCTTCCAACTCATCCCTCTTCTTGTCACTCGGCATTCTTCCAGGGACTATAAGGAGGACAGCAGAAACGGGGGGTTCTTTCCATCAGCCAACCCCCCTGTCTCTGCAGCTCGCGGACAGCCTACATCCAGATCCTCTCGACACCCTTCAGCTCCTCCAGGGACAATGCTGCTTCTTCACCAACAGATCAAAACTGCTTCAAGACCCCACACAGAAAACTCAGGAACAAGCCTCCTCTGGGTGGGCTCCTGGCTCCTGCCCATCCTGGCCCTTCCCCTCTCACCCCTTCCTCCTTAACATCCTCATACTTAGAGGTTATCCTGTCTTTTCAACTTTTCCCCCAGTTTCTCCTAGATAGCATTATTGCCTTCCTCTGCTCCACCACACAAGATGAAGTAAAGACAATGCTTCTTTTAGGGTCACCCCAGACTTGAGAGCCCCCAGATAATGCTCCCCCCAACCAGATAGTAGCCAGATAGAAAACAGCACCTACATCCCTCATATGTAAAGGGTCTGGGATTAAAGGAGATTTCCCCCCTTGCCACTCACGCAGAAGCGACGCCCTAAAAGAAGCCCAAGGTCCCAGATCTGCCACCATGGAATTTCCATAAAGCAGCTAATCCCCTGGAGGGTCAGAGAAAAGCAACTGACCTATCTTTCACTCAGCCATTCCAAGAAACAGATCATGTCGAAAAGCAGTTCACTTCCTCGTTCTGCCCCTGACAATACCCTCCGCTCTTTCTTCTGTACCCTTAGCTATGCCAGCCCCCAAACCACGCAATTTGCATTCCTCTGCAGGTTCAGAAGCTGTGCCTCTGGGTCTTGGGGCACCACCTCTCAGACCAATGAATATCAACAACTTTTCATCATGAAGGTTTATCTGAGTTTTCATCATTTCCCTCTGATTAATTCTTTCATTTACCAAAAAAAAAAAAAAAAAAAAAGTCTGCCGCCTACACCAGGCCCTACGGAATCATTCTCTTCAACCCTGCTCTGGGCTGGGCCCTGTTTGATTCCATGAAATGAGAAGCTCAGAGCGGCTAGGTAGAAAGGGACAATCCTGGGAGGCTGGTTAGGCCACACCAATGTATTGGGGGTCTCAGACGCTAGAGGGATGTGTGCCTGGCTCAGCAGCTGTCCGCTTGACCATAGCACCATGAGGCTCAGGGTCCAGCCCCAGTACTGCACAGAATCAAGGGGAAAATCTGAAGAGATTTGGAATATTTTCATTACAAAGACTTGGTTCAGTGCCTGGGGTGTCAGATTTGAGCAGTATACATCATGTATGTGCGTCAAAATGTCCCGGAGACTTCTGAAATTTTCATCTCAATAATTTTCCTACCCTGGAGTGACCTCCCTGGCTTCTGGCTATTCGCCAGCCTGGGCCTCTTGAACCTAAGACACTCGTTCTTGCAGCCTGCTGCCTGGCCTCCTCCCCATCCTGATCCTCGGATCCCTTAGGCGCTGACCTCTGGCTGCTTACCTGATCCTGTCTGCAAGCCTCCTTGTTCTGCTCCTTGGTGCCTTCCTGAGTTGCCTAGCCTGGCTTCCACTTCCCCGGCCAGTGGTCTCCTGAGCTCGGGCTGGAGGTTCATCTGGCTTCTGGCCTTTTTCTCACAGAAGTGTGCACACTGCAGAGGGTGCTGCGTGCAGGTGGAGTTGCAGCTTATGCAGACCCCCAGGAGATGGTCGTAGTACTTGCCATGCTCTCTGCGGCAACTGAGGAACTCTGGGAGATGCAAAGAACAATGCTACTGGGTGTTAGAGACTTCCAGGAGCTTGGGGTCTGACGAAGAACTATGTCAAAGCGACAGAACGAAGCAAACCGACCCTATATGGTTCAGTGTGAAAACAGCAGTTCCAGGTCAGCTGGGCCCTCTGGGTGCTCTCTAGCCAGATGATTCGCATTTGGATATTTATATCTATATTTATGTGTATCTTCTTGTACCTAGCTGAAGATGCATCTGGTTTCTTATTGTTGTTGTTTCTTCTATGACCCATAAGTTTCTCATACTTCTTAGTTTCCAAATGTGGTGGTTTTCTACATATATTTAAAATCTTTTAGATTTATTTACTTTATGTGCCTGAGTGATTTGCCTGCATGTATGCATTGCATCACACGAGTGCCCTATGCCTGTGGAGTTCAGAAGTGGGTGTGAGACTCCTAGGGATGGTTGTGAGCCACCGTGTGGGTGCTAGGAGCAGGACTGGGTCCTCTGCAAATTAGCAAATGCTCTAAACTGCGGTTCCATCTCTCTAGTCCCTTCTATGTATCTTTTAAAATTAACATCTAGATTATTACATGGTCATATAAATTGTTTATTTTGCATTCTCAGATCTCCTGAAGGGGAAACACACTTCAAGTTAGTGGAAGGAATAGAAGAGAAAATGCCAGAACCCTCCTTGGAGAGCTGGGGAGGGGAGCTGGGAAAGTCCGTGGTGATTTGTTGGCAACACGTGGGAACCACAGCAGCCTCCACAGGTAATGACGCTGGGCAGAACAGATGAAGGGAAGCTAATCTCCTGGGTGAGCGGATCCATTCACAGCTGCACAGCCAGGAAAGCAGGGCAGAGCCTACTTGGAGGAGGTCCGCTCTGGAAGGGGAGATACTACCCACTCGCTTCTCAATAAACTGCCTTCACCACATACCCAGAAATAAAGAGCCAAGGGACATTGATTGAGACCCTCCCTCCAAATCACGAGCTTTCTCCCTTTAAGACTAATGGAGTTTTAGATTTCTTTAAATATTTTAAATATTTAAATATCTTGCCCACCAGTGTGGACAAGATTGCTCAGTGGATAAAGGTATTTGCCAATAAGACTGATTACCTAGTTTGGTCCCCAGGACCCACATGGTGAAAGGAGAGAACTAACTACCAAAACTATCTTCACACACGCACACACACACACACACACACAGAGAGAGAGAGAGAGAGAGAGAGAGAGAGAGAGAGAGAGAGAGAGGCTAAGTTTTAAGACCGAGTGATAATCAGTAAATATTTGAAAAATACTTGAGTGGAAAAAACGAGATTGGAAAGGAAAAGGCAGAGTCTTAATAATTTCCGAAGATGTGCAGGTGGGTGTGCTGTGCTCACCTATCCCCATATTTATGTGTTTGATAATTTCCACAATAAAGTGTTTCAAAGCAACAATAGAGCTGGGGAGGGGCTACGTGCCTGTAATCCCAGTACTCAGGAGGCTGATGCAGGAAGATCTCAAGTTCAAGACTAGCCTGAGACCCACAGTAGACCTGTCAGAAAAGGAGGAGGCAGGGGGAAAGACATTGTATTTACTGACCGAATGACCAAAGAATAAACTTGAAGAAACATTTCAAGGAGATAGAGATGAAGGGTTACGTGATGAGGACTAGTTCCTCCTTTGTGACAGAGAAGTCCTCCAGGAATGCTAAGACACTGAAGGCTGAGTGAAAAGAAGCGAAGGGAAGATTGGGAAAAGCTTTCAGACAGGGGCGTAGGCAGTTGCCCAGGGCACGAGGCAGGGAAGAACGGACGTGTACAGACAGTTGAAAGGCTGAATGGAAATGGACCACATGGCAGATCTCCTCCCTCTATCCCTGTCCTCCACCTGGCTGCAGATGGGCCAGAGGGGTTCTGGGGCAAGCAAGGGAATGGCTCAGAACTCACTGCACAAGTCTGTACAGCTGCGCTGGCTCCTCTGGCTGCAGGAGACGCAGGAGATGCAGGTTTTGGTCAAGGAGTCCCAGTACTGCTCTTTGGGGCAGTTTGCCATAGTCGGCCCTGGCCGCCTGTCCTGTGGAAGGAGAGAGGGAACATTAAGAGAGAGAGCAGATGGCCAAGCAGAACCCAGGTGGCCTCTCCTGCCACACTCTGAGATGTTCTCCGTCTCAGCAGGCAGAGGGCAGACAAAGCTGGCTTCCACCCTCAGCTGTGATCTGGGCTGGGTTCTCCCCCCCCCCCATTTCCCATTTGTAAAATGGCTTCTCCGAGGGTCCCTCACTAACAGAGGTACACCCTGTCTGTTCACACATTGTTCTTCATGTGTCCTAGGCCTCCTCCCCAGGATCTCTGCTTATGTCCTCACCCTCCGTGACATCTGCCTAAACAGAGGGCTCTAAGGACCAGGTTATGTGTCGAGAACCTGGCACTGATCTAGATACCCAGCCCGGGCTGAGGTGGCTAATGTCAGACACCGGGGTCTATGAGTCAGTACAAAATGACTGACATTGGATGCCTGGGGAACCCAGAAGCAAACAATGATGTCATCTCTTCTCTAACTGTCCTGGACAGAATCTCATTTTTGTGTGACTCTTTACAAATATGCTTTGAGGTCAGAAGTAAAGGCTTTAGCCTTCACCCTTTCCAGCTTGTCTATGAATGTCTGCCTGTAGGCCTGTACGCCTGTGAGACTTGTGTGCTGGACTGCATGTGTGTAGGTGTGTGCCTAGGTACCAACCATTGTCTGCCTAGTGGTCTGTGTGGAGACCTTCATGCAGAGTGAATAAGTATCTTTTAAAAATAGATTTATTTATTTTAATTTTATGTGTGTGTATATATATATGTATGTATATATACTACATGTATGCCCGGTGTCTGTGGAGGTGAGGGGGAGGGAGTTGCATCTCCTATAACTGATGATATAGGTGATTATGGGCTGCTTTTTATTGGTACTTGAAACCAAACCTGGGTCCTCTGCAAAAGCAGCAGGTGCTCTTAATCACTGAGCCCTAGTACAGGATGCCTCATCCGCCCAAGGCCCCTTCATCTCTGCAATCCACTTGCCTCGTGTGACCCTCCTCCTCCTTTCTTGGCCTCAGAGCACGACCTCAGAAGGACCCTACTGTCTCCCACTACCACGCACCTACTTCTTGCTCCTCACTGTGGCCTTGGCATTCATTGGTGTGGCTGCTTCCCACCGTTGTTTAGGTTCACCACGGGCATACCCAACCACAGTGAGGCAGAGCAATGCCAGGTCACAGTGGGCAGAGCGACACTAAGTCACACTGGAGCCTGGCTATACTGGAGCAAGATGGCCCTAGTCACAGTGCTGGTGTCACTGAGGCAGGCAAACACAGGGATAATTTAGTCCTAGGGAACTTGGTTTTGGTTAGGCAAGTCTGTCTCCTGGCTGCCCAACTGCCACTACACACCCACCCCTCTTCAAACAAGGCACCTTCCAACCTCAGACCCCCGCCTGTGTGGAGCAACACCTCTCTCTGAATTACTTAGGTTGCTCTGCCCCAACAACCATCAAATTCACTTCCTATTCAAACACATTCCTAATGTACCAATAGGAAGAACAGCAAGGCCAATCCAACTTTTAGGGAGCAACCCCTTATTTACCAGTTTGTGTATATGCATAATTGGGCACACATATGATTAAAATCAGTTGCATTATAGGAAGAGACATATGCAATAGAAAAAAAATGTTTATATCACTTAATCTAAGCCATCAAAACAGAGACGTGTCCGTAAGAAACCAAACTCCTCCTTCTCTTGAACTGGGGCTCTCCAGTGCCTTCTTCCCTCCATGGCTGCTGCTCCTTTGCGGTATATTCAGATCGTTTTGATTGCTTTTGCATGGAGTTTTCTTGCTATGTTTCAATCTGTGTGAACTGGAGCAGGAGGATGTCTGCTCACCTGGAGCCCAACAAGGACCAATAAGAGCCAGCATCCAGACTGTGGTGAACTCAGGTGGCTCACTATTCAACAAAGAACCCTCAGTCTTATCGAAGGTTTACAAAAAATGCTAGCAGACACTTCTCTAAAGAAGACAGAATCACCCACAGGCACTGGAGAAGATACTCAGCCTCATAGCTCATCAGGCTTACTGCAGGCCTATCCAGCCATTGGGGAGGCTGGGGCAGGCTCCCCAACTTAGCAAGACTACCTCAAAACTAAAAGTGGTAAATAAAATAAATAACAATTTTAAAGGCCGGAATACAGCTCAGTGCTTGAGCACTTGCCCAGTATACATAAAGGCAAGGGAGGAAGGAAAGAGGAGAGAGAGATGAGAGGGAAGGAAAGGAGTGAAGGAGGGGATGGAGGGAAGGAGGAAGGAAAGAAAAACCCTCAAACCTGGGCCATGAAACATTACAATAAAATTACAGAATCTGAGGATAAAGAGAACTGTGAAAGTAATGAGACAAACATAAGCTGTGTGCCAGGAGATGGACCAGCTGGTAGATGCCTATACTGCCCAAGCCTGGAAACCTCAGTCTGACCTCTGGCACCTCCGTAGGAATTAAAGAAGATAACTGATCCTGCCAAGTCGTCCTCCGACCTCCACATGCCTGCGATGGCACCTGGGCCCTCACATATATGTACAGTCTCTCTCTCCCCACCCCCATACACATCAACAACATCATCATCATTAGGAAGAAAAAGAAAGGCAACTTGTTATGTACAAGGGACCTTCTGGAAAATTGATGGAGATGAGAAAGAATGGGACAAGGTCTAAAGGCCTGGAAGGAAAGAGCTGTCAGCCCAAAGTTGTGTCCTGAGCAAAACTGCCTTTTAATAATGAAGGGGAAATGAAGACAAATGAGAAAACAAAATCTGAGGAAATACATTGCTGGTACCAAAGGCTACTGAGAGTCCTTAATCCACCTGCTTCTGTCTACCCAGTGCTGGGATGAAGGGTGTGCCACCACCAGCCAGAGATCTTGACTGTAATGGAAGTGACTGGACAGTGTTGTTGAACCCAAGAAAGGATGGGAACACTGCTAAAGGTCCCTGCACAGAAAACACTAGCTTTATTTTGCTTTCTTTTTATGTATATGGGCATTTTGCCTGTAGGTGTGTCTATGTGCATGCCTGATGCCTGCAGAGCCCCTGCAACTGAAGTTACCAAAAGCTGTGAGTTGCCATGTGGGTCCTGAAGCCCAGTCTTCTTGCAGAGTAACGAATGCTCTTAACTGCTGAACTGTATCTCCAACCTCTGTTTTCTTTCTTGAGACAAGGTCTCCTTATGTAGGTCTAGCTGGCCTGGAACTCTCTATGTAGGCCAGGCTGACCTCAAACTCACTGTCTCTGCCTCCTGCATGCTGGAAAGGAATGTACCAGCCACCATGCCTGGGTTGTAAATTAATGTGTGTGTGTGTGTGTGTGTGTGTGTGTTCGTCTGTCTGCCTGTATGTCTGTCTGTATGTCTCTGTGTGTGTATGTATGTATGTATGTATGTATGTATGTATGTATGCTTGTGTGTGCCCACAAGTGCATGTGGTACTAAGGACTGAACCTAGGCTTTCCTAGGTGCCAAGCACACACTCTTCCAGTGAGCAACATCTCCAGCTCTTTTGTTTTACTTTGAGACAAGGCCTTGTTTAATTGGCCCAGGTAGTCCTTGAATCCCGTCTCTAGCCAAGAGAGGGCCTTAAACTTGCAATCTTGCTGCCTCAGCTTCTTGGTACCTGGGATCATGGGCTTGTCCCACGAGGTCAGCCAAGATAAACTTTTATAAAGGCAAGAATTATTGCATTCTTGTTATGAGTTGAAATTCCTGTTTTCCTACATAATTTAATAGACAGCACATAAAACAATTATTAAAAACCTATGTTAATAGTCATTCAGTGTTCAAAGAGAAAATATGTAACAATAGCAACATAAAAGGAAAAGGGCAGAGAGTTTTAGGAACAGAGTTTTGCATATTAATGAAACTAAGTAGATATTCAAATTAAGGTATCACAAGATCAATTTGTTAATTTTACTCTTTAAGATAATCGCTAAGAAAATAAATAAAAAATCTACATAAAGGAGGGTGGGCAGTGCCATGACTCAGTGGGTATAGGTGTCTACTACCAATCCTGACAACCTGAGCTCAATCACCTGACCCCATATAGTAGGAGACAATCAGCTCCCACAAAAAGTCTTCCGATCTCCACCTACTGTTCGTGGCACAGAAGTTCCCACACATACATACATCCATGCACAAAATAAATAAAGTGGAAGCAATATATAAACAGCAGAAATAAATCTTTATCAGAAAAAGTATTACATATAAACTATCTGAACTCTCTTATTTAAAGGCGGAAATGGGCAGTCAGATTTGCACAAACCCACAAGATTCATCTACATGCTATTTATAGAGGATTTGTTTTTGTTTGTGGTGGTGTTTCCGATGAGCCCAGGGACTAGAGCACTAGATGGTCTCCTCCTTAGCCACACCCCAATCCCAGCACTCAGATCAAAGGACACAGAAGATCTAAAGTAAAAGCACAGAGCAAGACACTTTATACACATAGTGCTCCAAGAGCAGACGCAAACTCACGATTATTATCAGACAGAATACGTCGTCTGGCAAGCCCCAAAGAGACATTGAAAGAAAAAGCCCAGACGGATAGGTCCATGACTACAGGTACAAGTTCCTCAACATGTCAGCACAGCCAACAGCCTTGCATTAGTTACCACCATCAAAGGGGATTGTTCCTAGACGGCTGCAGGCATTCAGTCTACAAAAAACCATCAGTTCCGTGTACAGCATTGATAGAATTAAGAAGGAAACCATACAGTCATTTCAAAGGTTGCAGAAAAGGCCTCTGAAGAATTCACCACCTTTTCTGATTAAACAAAACAAAAACAAGAAAATACCAGGTGTGGGCTGGAGAGATGGCTCAGAGGTTAAGAGCATTGCCTGCTCTTCCAAAGGTACTGAGTTCAATTCCCAGCAACCACATGGTGGCTCACAACCATCTGTAATGGGGTTTGGTGCCCTCTTCTGGCCTGCAGACATAAAGACAGAATATTGTATACATAATAAATAAATAAATAAATATTAAAAAAAAAAAAAGAAAATACCAGGTGTGACAAACTAGGGTTAAAAACAAAACTTTTGCATAAGAAAGGCCATAGGCAAAAGATTTTGCAGACAATAACGTGCTTATGGGGAAAAACTAAAAAGTTTTTATGTAAGATCAGGAATGAGACAAAACTGTACCCCTTGCCCTCTTCTGCTCAGCATGGTACTGGGTCAACTACACATTCGGCCTCATTCCCAACTCCCAGTCCCAAGTCCTGTGGTATTTTCTTTTGGGTCAAGGTGGCCTTTGGCCAAAGCCTCATCTAAGTCTCTGGGAAACTTTATGTACTGGCATCCTTGGTGAACATGTATCTGTGGACTTGGTTGCTGGCTACAGATGAAATTAGAGTAACGGGCTACCCTAACTCTGGCACTTAGGCAAAGTAATAATGATACTACTAAATAGAGGTATCCAAATTGGAGTGAGAAAAGGTAAGTCCACCTCTGTCCTCAGATGATGTGATCTTATAGGAAAAAGGACCACAAAACTGTTAGAACTGATAAAAACATAGTTAGAAGATTCTTAAAAAATCAACAATCAAAAGCCATTGAATTTTCATAGACTTGCAAAGAACAATCTTAAAGGAAATTAAGGAACAATAACTTATAATAACACAAAAAGAAATAAAATACTTAGGAAATTTAACCAATGAAGTAAAAGAAGTGTATGCCAAAATCTATAGAATACCATGGAAAGAAATTACATAAATAAGTCAAAAGACACCTGTGTCCACAGACTGGAAGACTTAAGAAGGCTATAATATGGCCCTAAACAATTTACTAATCATATAGTCGACAACAGAATCCTAACAACTTTTAAAAAACAGAAAAGGTTAACCTAAAAGATCAAATGGAATTTCAAGAAACTGAGCAGTCAAAATAATCTTAAAAGGAATGGAGAAGCTAGAGGACTCATACTTCCTGGCTATAAACAGCACAGAGCTGCCACAGCCAGCCGTGTAGCACCAGTGTGGACAGGGGTGACAGGGGTCTGGCCAGTGCAGCCGGATGGGGAGCACAAACAAACCTTTGTAGGCACGAGCAGATGGCTTCTTCACAGGCCTATCATGAGCATACAATGGGGCAAAACCCAGTCTTTCAATGAACAATGGCTATGGTTCAGATTAGAATGTCGTACATTTTAGATGTTTTGCAATCAGTCTTGAAGAGAATGCTGGATAGACACATGCAAAAAAAAATGAAGTTAAATCTTTAACCAATGCCACTAAAAAACAAAACTGATCAAAGACCAAGGGTTATGTCTTTGAAACTTAAAAAAAAAATGGGCTAAAGAGTTAAATAGACATTTCCCCAAAAATACACATGAAGAGCAACAAACTCAGAGAAAGATGCCCAGCTCAGCACTGGAGAAAAACAAACTGAACCAGCGAGAGTCTCTATCTCCTTCTGGGGCGGCTACAGTGAGAAGACAGGGGACAAGGACAGTCACTGAGGACCCTGTGCATTAAATGGGATTTGACAGTGTTTCTGTGTTGTGGCCACTTTGTCAAGTGCCTTGGCAAGCTAAGGCATTCACCAGAGTCACCGTGCCAGCCAGCGATTCCTCATCTAGACAGCTGACTATCCTAAAGAATGGATCCACCCAATATCTAAACACACTTTCACAAAAGCATTGTCCGCTGTCTGCAGAGACTAGCAGCCACCCAAATGAGGTCATCCAATGGATGGATAAGAAATGCAGTCTATCCCTAAAACGCGATATTCCATGGGTGACCTGTGAAAACACATGAACTAGAGGGAATTGAAGACACGGCATACACTGAGCGACAATGCTGATTACGAAACAGCCCAGATACTCAAAGCTCCAGAGATGGGGGATGGATTAGTTGTCGTCTGAGGCTGGAGGTGGGAGAAGGGAAGGTTGACAGGGTTTCTTTTGGGGGTATTGTGGTGGCTACGCAACTGTGACACAAAAATCACAAAATCATTTGCTTTAAGTGGAGCTACTGGTCTCCCTGTGGAGTGGGTTAGATGCCCAGGCCACCTTGAGAGACTCCATGACCCACTAAAGGTCTGGAGCCACCACAGCCACTGGGTCAGATAGGGAGACGCAGGTTGACAGAGGGCAAATGCTGTCCACCCTTCTTTCTCACCCGCCACCCACATCTATGTAAAGTCCAGAAGCACCACCCAGCCCCTAGGATGGGCAAAAGACCCCCCAAGGATGACGGCGGTCCAGGCAGCAAGGAGGCTGGAGAAGACAGCTCTACTGGTGAATAGCAGGGAAGGGGAAATTGCTCTCAGAAACCAGACCTGTACACTGGGCTCAGACCAACACAGAAGCTCTCCTGTACCCCGAAGCCCAAGAGTCAGCAGGACTTCCAGTTCCTAAAGGCTTCCCGACGTGACGGCCAGTGCTGCTCCTTGGAAGACCGCTGTGACAGATGAGTCTGAAACCTAAGACAGCTGCTTGCATCACACAGAAAGACCTAGTGTATCTAGTGTGGTACTGCGGGCACCTTTACCAAGGAACGTGAGGTCACTCGCTAAGATGGGCAAAGCGGGCAAATCGCAGCCACAGGTGCTTCTGTCCCATGCTCCAAACTGATGGATTTCTTCACCCCTCACTCCAGGCATCAAGGAAGGCAACTTTGAACTCTCGCATCCGTCAGTTCCCACCTTTTGAAAACTGGACACACATGTTTGGCTGCTATTGTGAATACCTTGAAAGAGGAAGGAAAGACTCTAGTCTTCCTTGATGCCAGTCAGAGGCTACCGTGAGCAAGCAGTCCCATGCGGCCATTAGGATGAAACACCTGGGCAGTTTTAAGAACACGGTGAGGGCCAAGCTACAACTTTTTGTATTAAACCAAGTACTTGTGGTTTATTTCGTTTTCATGCAAAACATGTTTCTATTTGAGCAAAACAATTTTTTTTAAAAAAAATAAGGTGGTTACTTTCATTTTAATGGCTTTCTATTATTATTATTAACATTGTCATTGGTTTTTTTTTTTTTTTCAAGCTAGGGTCTTACTATGTATGTAACCCTGGCTGTCCTAAAACTCACTATGTAGACCAAGCTGGCCTCAAACTCACAGAGATCCACTTACTTCTGCCTCCTGAGTGCTGGGATTAAAGAAGTGCACCACTGCACCTGGCCAGTGGTTTTCTATTTTTAATTTCATGTGAAATGGTCTTAGCTTTTGATATAGAGGAACTAAGAGCAGAAAGGATAGATACCTATTTCATGGTGGCACAAATATAAGAAATATTAAAATATTTTTAAGTTGGGAAAATTTTTTGTTGCTGTTATTTTTAACTTCCCAGAGCCTTTGTTTGTGACTCTTCAAGAGGCTCTGAAAGGTGGAAAACAGGTTCGTGGTTTTGAGAACCATTTTGTAGTTGAAGAGAAGCGGCTCATCCGAGGCCAAGGCAAGTGTATGACCAGCGGTAACTTGAACTCTTGACCGGTATTAACCTTCACCGCAGCACCGAAGTTGCTGTGGGTTCTAGCACATTCTAGCTGATCCCTAACTCCTGGTCCCAGGTCCGTTGGCATTTCCTCTTTGGTCAAGGTGGCCCTGGTTACTGCCCCATGGGTTTCTCTGAGAAACTTATGTCTTGGCGTCCTTGGTGGACATGGTTGCTGGACAGAGAGGAAATTTTTAGCAAGGGCCTGCCTGAGCCGAGTCTGGGTGTGCGGACAGGTAGAGCCGCCGTGAGCAGCGAGTCCTTCCTGATGAGGAGTCTTAGAGGAAACCCCTTAAGACTCCAGGAGCGCAACGTGTAAACAGGCCTGCTCTGTCAACAATCGTCAAAGAAAACGAGAAGGCAGAATGGGGACAGGGAGAGGTTGAAACACAGAACCCAGTCTCTCTCGTGGGCCCCCAAAGGACCTGGGCTGAACTTAGCCACCGAGGACACCATAGGCACTTCTTGCTCAACACCTGTGCTGTTTAAGATTCTTAGAAATCCACGACAGCTAAGTGGGGACAGAGATGTGAGCGCCGACTCCTGGGGCGTCTCATATCTACCAGATTCGAAGTCATCCAGCCGCCCTAGGAGAAAACCTGGAGCACGCGGGTGCAAAAAAAGAAGGCCCCTATATGTCTGGCTGACCCATAACCCCTGGCACGCAAAACCTGAACCTGGGGACCTCTCCTGTGTACAGGAACGGGGCTGTCCCAAAGTTGGGTAGCCCTGGCTTGTACCTGGGGTGACACTGCTGGATCCCCAGCCCCCAGAACACCTCCTTGGCCCTCACCCACCACAGCTGGCTACTCACCACGCTCCTGTGCCACTGCTCCAGCCTCCTGCCTGTCCTGGCCCACGCTACTCATTACTCAGGCCGTTTATTATTAGCCTGAGATTTTGTTAGGCCTAGGCCACACTTCCTGGGTTTTCCCCTCGACCTGGGCATGTAAATAAGCCACCCTGCTGACCTGCGCCTGCGCCTCAGTCTACGGAGTTCAGGTGGGTGACCTGATCCTGTCGGCTCAGCACGGGGGGGGGGGGCTTAGCCTGACCTGGCTGTGAGACGACAGGACTTGGGCACTTCTGGATTGTCCCTGGCCCACCTCTCAGGGGCCTGGTTCCTGTTCACTGCCCACTCTCCAGGCTAGGCTGCCCAAACAGCTCTTGTCGCCCAGAACTAACTTGAACTCAAAATTCTGTCTCAGGTTCAAGACTGTTGGGATTGTAGGTGTGCTCCACCACACCTGGACCAGAAAGCCATCTGTGACTGCTCAGGCCATTAGGTGCCTATTCCTACAGCAAGTTCTCAGCACAGCATGACTCTGCCAACAAGCTACACAGGAAAATCAATGCCACAGCCCTGATGATCCTGTGTTGTGACTTCATTTCTATGCATTCCCAGGTCTTCAGGATCCTGCAGGGAAAGAAAGCCCAACAATTGCTCTCCCAAGTCCATGGCAGTACTGTTCATAGGAGCCCAGATATAGAATCAATCTTCACATCATCAGTGGATGAGTGGATAAGAACCAGAGTGTGTGTAAACAGCGGGATTCTATCCATCCTCAAAAGAGAAGGAAATCCCGCCATTTGTGTCACCCAACATGAACGGAACTGGAGACCCTCAGGCTGGATGTGATGACTCACGCCTTTCACCCCAGCACTTAGATCTCCAAGTTCGAGGCTAGCCTGGTCTACAGAGCTAGTTCCAGAACAGCCTGGGTTATGTAGACAAACAGTGCCTTGAATAAAAGAAAGAAAGAAAAAGGGAAAGAAAAGAAAGAAAAAAAAACAGAAGAAGAAGAAGAATTCATGGCCTAGAGTGAAGGCCCAGTGATTAAGACCTCCTTTGAAGAGCCAGGTTCAACTCCCAGCACCCACATGGTAGCTCACAAATATCTGTGACTCCAGTTCCAGGGGATCTAATACCCTCTTATGGGCTCCATGGACCCCAGATACACATGGGATGCACAGATACACATGCAGACAAGACACCTATACATGTAAAAATTAAAAATTGAAAGTATTTAAATAGAAAAAGAAGTCAATCCTGGAGAGACAAAGCCATATGTATTCTCACTCCTGTATGGAATACAGAGCACAGGAATCTTACAACTCCAGAGAAAATCAAGTCATCAGAGGCTATGGAGGGTGATGGGCAGGAGGACAGGGACAGCTTGGTCAGAAGGTCCCCGTTTCAGCTGGGTGGTTCTGTGGTTCTGTTGTGTAGCAGGCTAAGGTTCACAGTCATTCGTTATGTAGCTCGAAATGGCCAGAGGAGAGCTGCAGCGTGGCTCGGCGCCCAGGCACGGGTAGGGCTCTGGGGTTCATCCTCAGCTCTGAGAAACAAAATGGCACATATAGCGATCCCAGTGCATAAGAGGCTAAAGTAGGAGACCATGAGCCCCAGCCAGCCTGGGCTGTATAGTGAGACCCTGGAGAGCATGGGTGGGGGGAAATACAGTCTGGAAACTGGGGTGGGGGTAAGGGTGGTGGTGCTTGGCATTCACAAGGCCCTGGGCTCAATATCCAGGACAAAAGGGTGAAAAAAGACACAGGAAGAGGGAGACAGAGAAGGAGGGAAGGGAAGGGAAGGGAAGGGAAGGGAAGGGAAGGGAAGGGAAGGGAAGGGAGAGAAGGAGGGAAGGGAAGGGAGGAAGGAAGGAAGGAAGGAAGGAAGGAAGGAAGGAAGGAAGGAAGGAAGGAAGGAAGGAAGGAAGGAAACTGAACAATGTCAACCAATGTCACCCATCAGGGTCAATCTCCGAGCATGACCCCGAGACAGGCTGCAGGTGATCTAGGAGATAAGAGCATCCTGCTGGAGCTTGTGGCTGCCCAGAGCCATTTTGGGGGACAATCTACCCAATACTGACCCTTGAGACCAGGAAAGTCCGTCACTGGAAGCTCATGAATGGCAACAGGAGGCTGGCAGCAATGCACTGCCCATCCAGTGGAGGATGGCTGCATAGCCAGGGTTCAGAGGTCAAAGGAGAAGCACCAGCAGCTGTGGGGGCACATGAATACACATGCACATATACATACATGCACATACATGCGTGTACATACATACACATGTACACATACTCTGATGCTGTTTTCCCAGAATGATGTGCCTAGGAATGTGATATATGACAGATGGGCTAAAGGGTGGTGTTTGAGGGAACCCCAGTCCTACATGGCAGGTTTTCATAGCTAGTGTTATTTATTTATTTATTTATTTATTTATTTATTTATTTATTTATTTTTGGTTTTTCGAGACAGGGTTTCTCTGTGGCTTTGGAGCCTGTCCTGGAACTAGCTCTGTAGACCAGGCTGGTCTCGAACTCACAGAGATCCGCCTGCCTCTGCCTCCCGAGTGCTGGGATTAAATGCATGCTCCACCATCACCCAGCATAGCTAGTGTTAATGAACAGTAGTAAAACCACAGCTGGGACAAAGGAGTGACAGGTGGAACCCATTGCCAGGAACATTCTGTCTCCATATGGGAACAGGGCAAGCTTGGGGTTTATGAAATTTCTGGGCCATTTCCCCTCCTCACCGATCTGAGCCTGTTGGAGCTGGACTCTACTGCCTCACTGAGGGCTGTCTGGGGCCTGGGCCTGTGTGGGGAAACTGTCTGGGGTTGCTGGGCCTTCTGCCACTGGAGCTGGGATGTGTAAACTGAATGGCTGTCCTGAGTCTCGCATGCCATCTTTGCCAACACTTACAATGCTCTGTGCATAAGCGCCGGCCAAACAAAGCCCAGGTTCTCTGGGAGACGGCAGGGAAGAAGGGAAGGGTCCCTTCAGTCACGTCCGGCCACCACTGGCTGACGCTCCAGTGCACATGTGCTCTCTCAGAATAGTGCTGGCAGTTTCCAAACCTCATTCTGAAACCAGACTTTTCTGTGCTGTCTCCAGGGGCACCACCGGCTTCTCACTGTGAGTCACATGGCCTAAGTTTTAGAACTCGGAGCAAAGACACTTTGCACACTGCAAAGATTGAGAGCTAGTTCGTTTACGCTAGCGGGGTCCAACGATTAAAAGGCGTAGGCAGTTGGGACTGGTCCAGAGAGCAAACCCCAGACCATCTAAACACCGCAGCGTGCCATTTCCAACATTTTTAGCTGAGCCCAGCCCCACAGCAGTGCCTCTGGGGGCTGTGACCATCGCATGGCACCCTTTGCTTACATCATGCTGGCTGGGACAGCTCAGGTGCAGTGTTTCCCGTGTGACTCAGTCTCTGCACTCTCAAAGGGACGGTGGGGCTTGCTGCGGCCCCAGCTCTGCTCCTTTTCTTCAGTCTGTTGGGCTGTACACCATCTCACTGAAGGTCTTGATTGCCTCTGTGGAACTGCCTCATCAATGGCAATGTTGCCCAATATTATTGTCCAACTTTGCTTGTGCACGTGGTGGGGTTTGAACCCACAGACTCAAGGTGGCAGCTAGCTCTGACCTACCTCCCCTCTCCTCCCTGTGTTGAGGCACGCTATTTGATAATATCCTCTGTGTAGGTTCTGAGATAAGCAAGTGTCCCGAAAGGGATTTTTTTATTTTTGAAAGGGACATTTTCAAAGCTAGATCTGAAGCCCTCGTCAAGACCGCAATTTATACACGAACCATCCATGACCACTTTCCAGTAGGGCTAGACATCCCACCTGGGCAAATCCCAACTTGAAGAAGCAGACAGTAGGCTCTTTATTATCACTATTTATTATTATATTAAGTCCCCAGCTTCTTATGGGAGGAGCTGGACACTCTTTTAACTTTAACATTTTTTTTCCTGATTACGTTTTATTGTGAAAATTTCAGAAGGCAGAGCATAGCGGAGATGGGAGCCCAGTCAACCATGGGGCCTCCACCTGCTCATGGAGTCTCTTCGGCTGTGTCCATCTGTGCCCTCCTGCTGAATGTCACCTCTGTCTCCCAGTCTTGTCTAAAGCAGTGATCTTCAACCTGTGGGTCCTAATGCCCCTTGGAAGGGATTGAATGACCCTTTCACAGGGGTCACATCAGATATCCTGCATATCAGATGTTTACAATTCATAACAGTAGCAAAATTACAGTTATGAAGTAGCAACAAAATAATTTTACGATTGGGAGTCACTACAACATGAGGCACCGTATTGAAGGAAGGTTGAGAAAGTATTTTCTGTTATTTTCAATCTTCCATCTCTTCTTTGATCTGTATTGTAGTTTATCTTGATACCCCTGAAAGATCCAGGTGCTGAAAATATGGTCTGGGGCCTGAGAAGCTGCTGGGAGGTGGTGGACCCCAGAGGAGATGGGGCCTATGGAAGGAAGCTGGGCTGTTGGGAGCCTGGCCCTCCCTGTCTCTCTTTTCTCCCCACTCTGCCCACCCTATCACAGGCTGTGAAGTAGCAGAACCCTCACCAGGAGTTAAAATTAGGAAATCAACAACTAAATAAAGCCTGTCTCCTATAAGTTGCTTCCATCTGGTTCTTCACAATGATGAGAAAAGAAACCAACATACTAGGCGTCTCCATGGAAGGCATCGGCTCCTTCGAAAGCAGTGACACCTGGGCTTGTGCTTTGGCTGTTTCTCCCACGCCCACCCTTGCTTGCCCAGCACTGGCTTGTCCAGCTCAAACCCAGAGTAACAAGGGTGACAACTTAAACTGATGGTCCTTGGCCAAAACAGATGGCACCCTTGCAAGCTGGTGGCTTCCTAAACCTGCCATCATTTCTGTATTTTAGTGCCTGTGAGGAAGGGCTCTCTCTCTTTGCTGTCGTACTGATGAGTGTCCTGAAATCATGTGTTAAAGATTTGCCTTTGGCCTGTGGTGTTAAGAGAGGCTAGCGATGCATGTAGGGGTCAGAGCAGACGCTGTAGGAACCAGTTCTCTCCTTCCGCCATGTGGGTCCTGGGGACAGATTTAGGGTTTAGTCAGGCTCGGTGGCCACTCCCTCATGGGGCCTCTAGAAACCTTTAGATCTTTTTTTTTTCTTTTAAAAAACTAAGGTCTTTGAGTCCTTTATTTATTTTTTTATTTTTTTATTTTTTTGAATTTTCGAGACAGGGTTTCTCCATAGCTTTTTGGTTCCTGTTGTCCTGGAACTAGCTCTTGTAGACCAGGCTGGCCTCGAACTCACAGAGATCTGCCTGCCTCTGCCTCCCGAGTGCTGGGATTAAAGGCGTGCGCCACCACTGCCCGGCTTGAGTCCTTTTTTAAAAAAATACTTATGTGTACAATATTCTGTCTGTGTGTATGCCTGAAGGCCAGAAGAGGGCACCAGACCCCATTACAGATGGTTGTGAGCTGGGAATTGAACTCAGGACCTTTGGAAGAGCAAGCAATGCTCTTAAC
>NW_026068025.1:2221753-2239390 GCF_014885135.2 Alexandromys fortis | reverse complement strand
AGACCTAAACAGAGAACTCTCAACAGAGGAATCTAAAATGGCTGAAAGACACTTAAGGAAATGTTCAGCATCCTTAGTCATCCGAGAAATGCAAATCAAAACAACTCCGAGATTCCATCTTACACCTGTAAGAGTGGCCAAGATCAAAAACACTGAGGACAACTTATGCTGGAGAAATTGTGGGGTAAAGGGAACACTCCTGCATTGCTGGTGGGAATTCAAGCTGGTACAACTCCTTTGGATGTCAGTGAGGCGATTTCTCAGAAAATTAGGAAACAACCTTCCTCAAGACCCAGTAATACCAGTTTTGGGTATGTATCCAAAGGATGCTCAATCACACCACAAAGACATGTGTTCAACTATGTTCATAGCAGCATTGTTTGTCATAGCCAGAACCTGGAAACAACCTAAATGCCTCTCAGTTGGAGAATGGATAAGGAAAATGTGGTACATTTGCACAATAGAGTACTACACAACAGAAGAAAATAGCGACATCTTGAAATTTGAAGGCAAACGGGTGGATCTAGAAAACATCATATTGAGTGAGGTAACCCAGACCCAGAAAGACAAATATCATATGTACTCACTCATAAGTGGCTTTTAGACATAAAGCAAAGAAAACCAGCCTGCAGTGTATAATCTCAGAGACAACAATGAAGTCCCTAAGAGAGATATACATGAGTCTAATCTACATGGGAAGTAGAAAAAGATGAGATCTCCTGAGTAAATTGGGAGCATGGAGACCATGGAAGAGGTTGAAAGGGATGAGAGCAGAGAAAAATGTATAGTTCAATAAAATCACTTAAAAAAAAGAAAATACACAAACATTTAATGGTGGGTTTCTGTAAAATAAAAAAAAAAAGTATTTCCTTACTCCAAGAGGGAAGAACCAGGGTACAGTCACATTCTGAACAAAGCAAAACCAAACTCCAGCATCCCAATGTCCAACATCTGGGATTCACTCGTGATCTTCTGGGCTCCTCCCAGGGGGATTGGGTCACTTCTCCGGCTCTGCCCTCCGTTACACATACAGTTTGTTTTCTAGACCCAGTTGGCTGCACTCCACCGTTGCTGTCCTTGGTGGTCCTCCCATAGTACTGGCATCTCCAAAACTGATGGGGTTTCTTGCTGCAACTGGACAGAATTTGCACCAATAGCCTCTCCTGGGTCTTCTTTTGGGATTCTAGTCTTTCCACACACTGCTAAGCCTCAGCTGTTTTCCATGGCCCCTCATGCCTTCAAAACCAGTACCACCTGAGTGATTCTTAAACTACGAAGTTTGGCTGCCTACACGAGGTACAACCTTGGTCACTCCTACCACACAGCTTCTGTGTGCTGACCCCGAGGAAACACTTTCCAGAAGACTTCACCTCAGTAATTCTGGCCTTTTGTCTGTCTGTCTGTCTCTGGCCAGGATATCTTTTTTTTTTTTAAAAAAATTATTGAGCTCTACATTTTTCTCTGCTCTCCTTCCTGCCTCTCCCCTCCCCTTCAATCCTCTCCCAAGGTTTCCATGCTCCCAGTTTATTCAGGAGATCTTGTCTTTTTCTACTACCCATGTAGATTAGATCTATGTAAGTCTCTCTTAGGGTCTTCATTGTTGTCTAGGTTCTCTGGGATTGTGATTTGTGGGCTGGTTTTCTTTGCTTTATGTTTAAAAACCACTTATGTGTGAGTACATGTGATAATTGTCTTTCTGGGTCTGGGTTACTTCACTCAAAATGATGTTTTCTAGCTCCATCCATTTTCCTGCAAAATTCAAGATGTCGGTTTTTTTTTTCTGCTATGTAGTAAGTACTCCATTGTGAGGGTTACTATTGCTGTCATTAAACACCATGACCAAAAGCAACTTTGGAAGAAAGGGTTCACTCATAGTCCTTTTTAATAGTTCATCATCAAAAGCCCTGTGGGCAGGAACTCAAGCAGGGCAGGAATCTTGAGGCAGGAGCTGATGCAAAGGCCATGGAGGGGTGCTGCCTACTGGCTTGCTCTCCATGACTTGCTCAGTCTGCTTTTCTACAGAACCCAGAACCACCAACCCAGGAGTGGCCTTACCCAAAATTGTCTGATCCCCACACCATCAATCATTAGCTTAGCAAGTACAAGGCCTTTTGTTCTATCCCCACCACCCTCCCTTCCACCACACACACATATATAATTTTTATTCAGTTACCATCTCCTGTACTATTGCCACTGTCCCATGCCTTTTACTCCTTTGGGACTCAAGTTACATACATCTTAGTTTTTTTTATTAAGTATTAGGTTTCAAATGTAATTTATGCTTTATTATTATTATCATTATATTGACTTTGAGATAGGGTCTCTCTGTATAGTCCTGGCTGTCCTGGAACTCACTCTGTAGATCAGGCTGGTCTAGAACTCACAGAGATCTGCCTGTTTTGCCTCCCAAGTGCTGGGATTAAAAGTGTGCACCCCCATGCCTGGCTTATTTATGCTCTATTTAACTTCATTCTTCAGTCTGGATATTTTCTTCTGTTTTATCTTCTAGTTCCTTGCAACTCTCTGCAGCTGTATCTAGTCAATTATCAAACTCATCTTTTAAATTTTTATTTGTTGCTGAATTTTTTAGCTCCACATTTTTTAATTTGTAAGTAATCCTTCAGTCTTCATTTCTTTCCAGTACTTTTCTCTCTACTTTTTTTCTAAAATAGTAAATTTTTTAGTGACGACTTATCTTCACAAAAAAAATGTGGAAAATGCAGAGTTCTTGTATATCCTTAGGCAACTCCGCAACATTCTCTCCCATCCGTGTCCTGTGCAGAGGGTGTTGTGCTTTCCTCACAGCTGTGACAAGACCCACGTCAAGAAGCAGCTTCAGGAAAAGTTTGTCTTGGCTTCTGGTTCAAGAGGGTCCGGCACATCATGGTATGAAAGGCGAGGCAGCAGACCCGGGAGTCAGCTGGCCACATCCACACTGCCTCTGCAGTCGGGAAGCGAAGAGTGATGGGCAATGTGGCCAGCTCGTTTTCTTCTTTTCATTCAGAGGCTAGTCTCCCAGGTGACTCTAAACCCACCCAAGTCGTCCAGCAAGATTAAGCATCACATAGGATGTATTTGCTGCAGTCACCGGAGCCACACTGCCAAGTCACTACCCCTCGGAATTCCTGGTTTGCCTCCCTCTCTGTGCACCCTAAGTTGGTCTCTGACTCTGGACTCAAGTGAGGAGCAGCAATGTAACTGTCCCGGTTCCTCCCTGCCAGGCCCCAACCGCTGGGCTGAGGACTCCCTGGCACTCTTGAGATGGTCTCACCTTGCCTGGCAGGAGACTCCCAGGAGACGAGAATCTGGACTTAGGACCCAGCACCTGACAGGAGTAGCAAGACATCTGTCTGGTCCACTTAGCTGTCCCCCAGGGATGCTTGCAGGATTGTATTTGGTGTCCCCAGCAGAGTGGAAGAGCCCAGATAGCTGCTGTCTTGTAAGTTTCAGCCCTCAACGGTGGTGTGCTACCAGTTAAATAAAGTGGAAAGTTAAATAAACAAAGTGGTTTATTTATTTACAAAAAAAAAAAAAAACATGATAAAGTCCCCATCTGGTCAGCACACACACTAAACTGGGAAGTCTAACTATGCAGGCTCCGAGGTCAGAGTGAGAACTTCTGCGGTCTTGTGTTTGCAGGCAGCTTTGGTTCACAAGCCAGCACCTATGTGCTAAGAATAACTGGATTTACAGACAGATGTGGGGTCAAGGCAGGATCTGGTCGGTGCCATTAGGATGGGGAGCCACCATAGACACTGAGAACACAAGGCATGGTCTTCTGTTAGAACTTGGGTCCTGGGTAGGTCACATGGTCCTCACCCTTCCTTCCTTTTGGACTCTATTTTCCCCTCTGTGGAAGTAAGCCCTGGCAACCTCCACTTCCCAGGGTGCAGGAAGCTTTGCCTTTGAGAACACACCCAGCGCCTTGCACTGATGAACACCAGGTCTTGTGGTTTCTCACTGTCAGGGTGTGGGGTACACCCCTTCCCTCCTGCTGTGCAGTCTGAACCAGGACTGGATGGAGGGGAAGCAATGGCAGCCTAGGGTCCAAGACCCCAGTGTTCTCCACATTCTCCAGTGTGGAGAGGCTGAGGTGGGGCAAGAGAGATGATCACCTCGCACTGATCTCCTGTGACCCCAAATGTAGACTCCCCTGACCCATGAGAATGATAGCTTTTTATTGCAGCAAAGACCCAGAAAAGCTGCAGACTGGCCAGGTCTCCGCAGGGGATGGGGAAAGCACTCATCCACTATAGGCAGCCAGGACAGAGGGGACAGCATTGAAGTCCCATGTGGTTGATCCTGTGGCTTCATCCTTCACCAAGACCCATTGGGACACTGGACAGTAGAAAGTCACTGTCTTTCCCTCTTCCAGCCCCAGCAGGTTTCTTTGACTAAATCCACACAACCCAGGGCCCAAGGCCCAGTCTGAAGAAGGCTCACTCTCTGTCCCCTCCCCACCCAAAATAAGGGTCATTACTGCCTGTGAGGTTAACCTTGTCTAACAGTGAACTTGTGGTATCCCAGCCTGCCCCCCACCCCATTACATGGGGATTTGTTTGCTATGTACAGCTGTCCTTCATTTATGTCTTGTTGCCAGTGTTCCATTCTATAAAGATCCACATTCCTACCCATTGTCCTGTTCACAGACTGTCTGGAACTGTTGCAGACAGGGCTGGCATGAGGGTTTTTAAAAATGTGAATTGTAGTGAAAATGTCCACACATCTAAGTTGAACGCATACCCAGGGGTGAGGTGGCTCCTGAGAGGAGGGGTGTATTTGGCTCACGTGATGGTTGCCACATCATTTGAATACTTTCTACACTGCCTGTGCCCTCTACTGTCACATCCTGAGGCCCTGTAGAAGGACCCGTGTTCATGTCCCTCCTCCACTTAGGAGTTGTGATACTTGGGCAAACCATACTTTGGTGTCCCATATGTGAGTGGGGTGAGTCACGGGGTCCTGTCTGCCAAGTGGGGTGACTGCAGTGTCCTATCTATAAGTGAAGTGAGCCACAGTGTCCGGCCTGTGAGTGGGTGGTTACCCTGCCTCATGGATCTGCAGGGAGGAGTAAGAGAGGTGAGAGCTCTGGCCTTGATTGACTACTCTTCCCTGCCTTGGAGGAAGGTACTTCCACTGCCCTACACGGAAGCCTGGAAATGTCACCAGACTCTGGCTTTTCCCTCTGTGAGGAGGAAAAGGCCCTGCACTATGCTTTGAGGTGCTGTCCTACCCTGTAAAGGCTCATTGCTCGAACCATTATCCTCAGATTACATAGTGAACATGAATAGTGATGGTATTTGGAAATTGGATCCTTGGGAGGTGGGGTCTTAAGATTCGATGAGGTCATGAGGGTGGGGCGCTGCTATGGCATTGTTGAATGTATTTGTTTGTTTGTTGACAGAGTCTTGCTGTGTAGCTCAGCTGGTCTGCAAGTCATGATCCCCCTGGGTCAACTTCCTGGGTGCTGCAGTGACAGGCCTGTGTCATCCTTATGTTTCCTGAGGAGAGCCAGCATGCCTGGTGTGTCTGGCCTGACGCCCTTTGCCACGCCAAGTTGCAGTAGGAAGCTCCTAACTAGGTGCTTGCCTGACTCTAATGTCATTGGCTTGGAATTCTCAGCCTCCAGAACCGAGAGCCAAACAATATCTGTTCTTTATGTGCCCCTTAGTCTTGGGTATTTAGCAATAGCAGCAAAAAAATAGACCAGCATATCCTGGCCATTCTAGGCCATTTCAGGAGCATCCACCTGAGATCCAAATGGCTCTTAACTCTCCAAAAGTGGTGCCCTATCAACCAGAGGGCTTTCCAGCAGTAAAGAGCACCGACCTTGGCTCCATAACTTGTACCCCATCCCCTTGCCATTTACAGCACCCCATCTCAGTAAAGACGTGTAACTCAGAACTTAGGGGCCCAGGACGGATGTGGCTCTCCTCTCTTCCAGCAGTGGAAACCCCACTGTAAATCACTCCAGAGACAAGGCATGCACGTTGCTATATGTGTGATGGCAGCCAGTCAGTATTTCTATATACCAGGCAGTGCCCAGTCTGTCACTACCACCCCACACCTCATACTTCTCCACGTGCCATCCCCCCAAGGCTTCTCCTGGTACACACAGAGCCCTCCTAACATCCTCCACAGGGCCCGCACCCACAGAGCCCTCCCATCATCCTCCACAGGCCCCGTACCCACATCAGAGCCCCCATCATCCTCCACAGGCCCTGCACCCACATCAGAGCCCCCATCATCCTCCACAGGCCCCGCACCCACATCAGAGCCTCCCTCTTGTCAGAAGCTTCCTTCCCTCCTCTCGTTCTCCTCCTCCATCCCAGCTGGGAAGGGTCACTTCTGGAACACCTCTTCCAGCCACTGCACTGATGACACCTCCCCCAGTGTGACACCATCCCCCAGACCCCGTCTGTCTCTTTTGCAGCTTACACTGGCTTCACGTTTTAGCCACTGGCTCATCTGCCTCCCGATAAAACAGAGCGGTAGCTGTGAACGTGCCCCTGGCATGACCTATCTGGGGCGGGGTGGGGTGTGTGTGTGTGTGTGTGTGTGGGCACTTTTCAAGGCAGAAGATAAGTTTAGAAGTGACAGGAGACCTGCTGAGGTCACACAACGGTGACTATTGGCCTCCGAGGGACATTTGTTGGCATTTCCCAAACCCTCACAGGGTGCCAGTGCTTAGCTGACCCTGGACACAGGATGAGCGAGCCATCAGTCCTCCACAGATGGGAACCAGAGTCTTGGCCATGACCAGGCATATAGCCAATGGCTGGCCATGCTGAAATCAGAACCCAATACACCTGCTTCTCGAGCAGCTCTGGAGGACCATGGATACTGATCCCCCAGGCAAGTCTCCTCAACACTCCACTCTTACCCAGTCCATGTACAAATCATGTCAGAATCACCTTCCAGAAGATTCTGGAACAGTCGCTCCTTGCTCCCTGCCTGCGCTAATAGCTAGCTTCCCTCTCCCCTGAATCAGCCAGAGCTCCCCTCGGGGCCCTCCTGCTGCCGCCTGTACCCCTCCTGTTATTCCTACCCAGACACACGGGGCCTGCTAACATCAAACAGCCTGTCCCTCCTTTGCAGGATTCTCCATTGGCTCTCCAGGACCTCTGAAAGCCCAGCTTTGTCCCAAACTGGGGCCTGAACTCTTCACTGCTGGTCCCCTCCCCGCAACTGCAGTTGCCGGACCTCCCTTCTCCACCCCAAGCACGGCTATTGCCCTTCTGCCTCGGACCTTCAGGCATGCTGTTCCCTGGGCCTGGATTGCTTTGCCTTGAGATCGGCCGGGGTAGGTAACCTATAACTTCCTACCGATGTGTATATCTCACGCGACTGTGCACTATTGTGTGATCCACCAACTACACGGAGAAGGAAAGGAGGGGAGGAAGGAAGCCACACTGCCATTTTTATTCCAGGGAGAGCAGTTTCAGTGGGTCCCCAGGAGCAAGACAGATGAAAGTGGAGCTCAGGGTGGGGCACTGCTCCCCACAGTGTCCCGGAGGCAGATGCTGAGACTACAGATGGATGAGCGTCATTTCTGGAAAAGCCTATCCCAGTCCCTCTCTAACACACTCTTCCCACCCCGAAACCACGCCTACCCATCTGGTCTCTAGGACAAGGACCTGAGAGTAACCAGGCTAAAGTAAGACACCCCTGCTGGCAATCCTCCAAATGCCCGACCTCACCTCTGCTCTACACAGGGCTGCTGCCCTAGGGACAGGAAGGTTCCTGACAGGGTATCCTCAGCCTGCCTTAACCTCAGTTATGATTCCCATCCAAATAAGGGCAGTGAATGCTGTCCCCAGTGGGACAGCCCTTCGTGTCTGGGGCCTCCTGTGCATTTCACTCTGATGCTGCTCCTTTGACCACCAACCCAGGACAGTGTCACCTGGTGTCCCCTCTCTACCACCCTTCTCGAGAGTGGCTTGGGTTTCACATACCGCAGCTAGGACCCCAAAATAGCCTGCAGTCACTTGCTGGTGCCGAAAAGGAAGTGAGAGAGGTGCGTCTCTTCCCCTGGTGGAAAGGGCCTCTTCAGCGATGACGGCCGTTGTTCCCCAGAGCCTTGCAGTCCTGGTTCCCATCTCATCCTCCTGTGGGAGACAAAGGCTTAGCTGGCCGGGGAGGCAGCTGCATGACAGGATTCTCTACCGTACATCATTCCCCGTGAGCCATCACAGGGGACACAGTACGTCAAGAAAGTCCCCTGGAACCTGAGTGACCTGTATTAGTCTACTGTTTCTGCCCTGCTTGTAACACCGTATGTCTTGGGGGGAAACTGAACCCCAGCAGAAGACTGTAGGCAGATAAGAATGTTACCTTAGCATACATTATGAGACGCTTTAAATTCCCACATAGTCCCCAGCGTTGAGCATGAGATTCCCAGGTCTCAGAGACTGATACCGTGTAGTTGATTCTATGGGTCCTTTAAGGTCTCATGTGGTTTGATTAAAGTTGCAGCTTCCCCCATGGGAAGCTGAGGTCAAGGCACTCATCTCCTGAGGCTATCATAGAAAAAAATAGCTGCTTTTAGCAGGATGTTCAGCCTGAAGGACCTTTTCCGTCTCCACACATATCTGGAACATCTCAGGAGAACGCTGGCAAAGCAAGAGTGGTGTATTGCTGAAAGGAACAATTTATCCCTGACTGCATCTTACAAACTCCACCTGTACGGAGTCTGGAGTTGATGATCCTCTCCACTGAATCCTGTTCCCCTTGGAGACGCTGTCCTCCTCCGCGGCCTTGCGCTTGGGCTGATGCATCTGGGAAGAAGGAAAACAAGTTCATCTTGCTAAGTTATTCTCGAGTTCTCGCCTCTGCCTCTTGAGAGACCTGAGGCCTTCAGGTCTTCCGAGTGCCAATGGATGTCCTCTGACAGAGAAGCATCACCTGCCAGACACAGGGCCAAGGCCCAACTGTGTCTTTCATTCTTGCTCTGATATAGCAGGCGTTTAGAAATTGCTTTTACTAATAAGTATCAACTCATCACTTGGGTATAGGAAGCAACTAAATGCAGGATGAGGGCCTGGCATTTTCTGCCTTTGTTTTGGGTTCATTTCTTTTACCTTGGGTCAGATTTCTGCCCGACCCTACACGGATGCATTGGTTACAACGGTGTATCTGCTTGCCTAACCTGTCTCGATCTCCTTCAAGGCTGGAGGCACAACGGGAAGTCATTCATTGATCTAGGCCAGTATCTCCTTGGATTCCAGTAACAACACAGACACCACATCCCCAGGGTGAAGGCAGCTATCTGCTGTGCTGAGTTGCAGCCTGGAGCAGAAGTGTCATCTCAGAGGAGCAAGCTTGCTCTCCTCAAGTGACAGAGATAACAGCTGCTTCACAGCGGCCTTGTAGAACAAAAACTGGGGCAAATTATCAACCAAACTGTGCCTTGACCACGACTACTTAATTATGCATAACTTTTAAATGTATATGACTGTTTTCCTGCATCTATGTATGTGTACACACGAGTACACATGTACCTGGTGCCCTTAGGTCCCTGTGACAAAGAGTAGGAGCCACCTTGTGGGTGATGGGAATCAGATCCAAGTCCTCCAGAAGAGTCGCAAGTGCTCTTAACAACTGATCCATCTCTCCAGCCCCTAGTTATGAATAACTTTTAACCCTATTCCCATTCCTTCCCTGTTTAAGTCTAAATCTCACGTCAGTGCTAGGAAGACAAACTTGGGGTGACTGGATCCATCTATCTGCTCCTCTTCCCACAGCACTGATTTTTTTTCCTCTGTTGTCCCCTTGTGCTTGTCTCTTTAGTTGATGTATCAAGATGGGTGACTAAGCTGAGCCAGGTGCAGCTGCCAAAATGTGTTTCTGCCTCCAAGCTCCAGTTGCCCCAGCAGAAGCACTTGGGGTAGTCATGCCGACCACAGGCAGAGTTATAAACGGTTTGACGAGTTCTAGACACAGCAAAACATTTTCTTCCTCGCGCCTCCAAGGAAGCACTTAGTGAACAAAACTCGGAACTGCTGTGTTCCAGATGCGTCAGTCATGTGTTATTATGAAGAACATCTTCTGTCTGTGGAAAAAAAATCAAGTATCTATTTGCATGTACAGGCGGAATCGCTGTTAGGAATGTACCACATGTAAGGAGGCCAGGTGCTGAGACCCCGTGGGACCCGGTGATCACACCTTCCATGTGTATGGCGGTCCTGTCTTGTGTGAGCCAGGCTTACAAGCAGTCAGTGTGTCATCATGAACAGCACACATAGGACACATAAATACTGAGCACTGGAGGGACTCCAAAATAAACCATTTTCATAGGACGGGACATTTACAGCCATTGTTCTATCTCATTCTGAGGACTGGATCCCATTTGTGGAATTTGAGGCAAGTGCCTAACCAGGTGCGTTTGAACCAAGACAGAGACACACCAGTGTAGACCAAAAGGCCCCACAGAAAAAGAGGAATTCCTATACTATACTAATCCTGCCGGCAACTCCCTCTCTTTCTTACTTCTGGTAAACACATTACTGCCTGCGCAGCACAGGCCATGGTAAGGGCCTGCACAGAGGAGATTAAAGGAACCTGTCTTAAACTAAATAGACCTATAACCCATAAGGAAGTAGAAGCAGTCATTAAAATCCTCCCAACCCCTGCCCCCCCCTTAAAAAAAACCTAGGGCCAGATGGTTTCAGCATAATTCTACCAGAATTTCAAAGAAGATCTAATACCGATACTCCTCAAATTGTTCCACACAATAGAAACAGAAGGAACGTTGACAAACTCTTTTTATGAAGCTACACTTACCCTGATACCCAAACCACACAAAGACATTACTAAGAAAGAGAATTACAGACCAATCTCTCTCATGAACATTGATGTAAAATTACTCAATAAAAAATCTAATAACACATCAAAAACATCATCCACCATGATCAAGTTGGCTTCACCCCAGAGATGCAGGGACAGTTCAGCATATAAAAATCCATCAGTGTGGGCTGGAAAGATGGCTCAGTGGTTAAGAGTACTGCCTGCTTTTCTAAAGGTCCTGAGTTCAATTCCCAACAACCACATGGTGGCTCGCAACCATCTGTAATGAGATCTGGTGCCCTCTTCTGGCCTGCAGCATACGTGCAGACAGAACACTGAGAATACTGTATACATTATACATACTAAATAAAAAATCCATCGATGTAATCCACTTTGTAAATAAACTGAAGAAAAAAAAACGCCACACGATCATCTCATGAGATGCTGGAAAAGCCTTTGACCAAATCCAACACCCTTTATGATAAAGGTCTTGAAGAGACATACCCTTTGAAGGAACATACCTAAGCATAATGAAGGCAATATACAGCAAGCCAACAGGCAATATCACACTAAATAAAGAGAAACTCAAAGCAATTCCACTAAAATCAGGAACAAGATAAAGCTGTCTACTCTCTCCGTATCTATTTAATATTGTAATCGAAGTTCTAGTTTAGAGCGATAAGACAACAAAGTGAAAATGAAATGAGATGGAAATGAAAAAGTCAAACGCTCGCTATTTGATGATGACATGATAGTATATATAAGTGACCCCCAAAATTCTACCAGGGAAATCCTACAGCTGATAAACACCTTCAGCAATGTGGCAGAATACAAGATTGCCCTCCTATATACAGATGATAAATGGACTGAGAAAGAAATCAGAGAAACATCACCTTTCACAATAGCCACAAACAACATAAAATACCTTGGGGTAACTCTAACCAAACAAATGAAAAACATGTAGGACAAGAACTTTAAGTCTTTGAAGAAAAGAAAGCGAAGAAGATATCAGAAAATGGAAAGATCTCCCATGTTCATAAATAGGTAGGATTAACATAGTAAAGATGGCAATCTTACCAAAAACAATCTACAGATTCAATAAAATCCCAATACAATTCTTCACAGACCTCGAAAGAACAATACTAAATTTCATATGGAAATACAAAAGATCCAGGGTAGCCAAAACAATCCTGTACAATGAAAGAACTTATGGAGGCATCACAATCCCTGACTTCAAACTCTACTACAGAGTCACAGTACTGACAACGGCTTGGTTTTGGCAAAATAAATAAATAAATAAATAACCAAAAAAAAAAAAAAAACAATGGAATCATGTTGAAGACCCTAATACCTAATATTAACCCACATACCTATGAACACCTAATTTTTGACAAAGAAGCTAAAAATATAAAATGGAAAAAAGAAAGCACATTCGACAAATATTTCTGGCATAACGATATCAACGTGTAGAAGAATGCAAATAGATTCTATCGCCATGCACAAAACTCCAGTGCAAGTTGATCAAAGATTTCAACATAAATCCAACCACACTGAATGTCATAGAAGAGAAAATGGGAAGTATCTTTGAATGCATTGGCACAGGAGACCACTTCCTAAATATAACACCAGTAGCACAGACACTGAGAGAAACAATAAGTGGGACCTCCTGAAACTGAGACGCGTCTGTAAAGCAAAGGACATGGTCAACAAGACAAAACAACAGCCTACAGAATGGGAAAAGATCTTTACCAATCCCACATCTGACAGAGAGTTGATATACAAAGAACTCAAAAAAAAAATAGACATCAAGCTACCAAATAATCCAAATAAAAAGTGGGGTACAGAGCTAAACAGAGAATTCTCAACAGAAGAATCTCAGATGGCCAAAACACACTTATAGAAATGCTCAGCACCCTTAGCTATCAGAGAAATACAAATCAAAACATCTCTGAGATACCATCTTACACCAGTCAGAAGGGCTAAGATCAAAAACACTGACAACAGTTTATGCTGGAGAGGATATGGAATAAGGGGAACACTTCTCCATTGCTGATGGGATTGCAAACTTGTACAGTCTCTGTGGAAATCAGAATGGTGAATTCTCAGAAAATTAGCAATCAGTCTACTTCAAGACCCAGCAATACCACTTTTGGGAATATACACACACCACAAGAACATTTGCTCATCTATGTTCATAGCATCATTATTCATAATAACCAGAACCTGGAAACAACCTAGATGCCCCTCAACTGAAGGATGGATAAAGAAAATGTAGTACATTTACACAGTGGAGTACAACTCAGTGGTAAAAATCAATGACATCTTGAAATTTGCAAGCAATTGAATGAAACAAACAAACAAAAAAACTAATGAGGTAACCCAGACCCAGAAAGATAAATATAGTATGTACTCACTCATAAGTGGATGTTAGATGTAAAGCAAAGGATAACCAGCCTACAGTCCACAACCCCCAGAGAACCCTCATCCAGAAACAGATGGAAGCAGATGCAGAGACCCACAACTAACCTCTGGGCTGAGCTCCCGGAGTACAATTGAAGGGATAATATGACCAAAAGGGTCAAGACCATGATGGGGAAGCCCACGGAATCAGCTGACCTGAGCTGGTGGGAGCTCACCGACTTCGGATTGACAACTGGGGAACCTGTATAGGACCAAATAAGACTCCCCGAATGCAGGGGTCAATGGTGTGGCTCGGGCAGTATGTGGAGACACTGGCAGCGGGACCAGGATCTAACCCTAATAATGAAATGACTTCGTGGAGTCCATTCTCTATGGCAAGATAACTGCTCAAGGCATGAGGGAGGGATGATGGGACAGACTTAATTAATTTATTAACTTCCCAGGGGAGGCCTTACCCTCTCTGATGAGCAGATGGGGGATGGAGGGAAGGTGGAGGGAGCGAGAGGAGAGGAGGGAGGGGGGAACTGGATTAGTATGTAAAAATAAGTGAATAAATAGATAAATAAACAAATAATAAAAAGGAGCCTGTCTTGAGCATTAAACCGGTGAAAATATTCTGCAACACTCCCGGGCTCTTCCTTCGGCTGATTTGGCTTGGTTTTGTTTTAAGTCAGGGTCTCATGTAGCCCAGGATGGCCTCAAATTCACTAAGTAGCCAAGGATGACTTTGAACTACTGACTTCCCCTGCCCTAATTTCCAAGTGTTGCAGGGACTGCAAGTGTGTGCCTTTATGCCTGGGAATTTTGGCTTTGACTTTTTCTTCTATCTCTTTTCTGGGGACTAAGCCCACAAATGCAATTTCTCACCTGAACTGCCATGGCTGTTCTTTGGCTACTGAAGCCTGGAAGTCCCTCCCCCCTCCCCTTCTCCTCCCCACTTTGCTGCTTTGTGGCATCCCCCTCCCTCTACCCTCTCCTACTTTGATAGCCTGGCTATGACCAGCAGAAGTTCAACCAGGTCTAATGGGCAGCCCCAGGCCACCAAAATAGTGGGGAAATCTAGCCTGGTGTTGGTTTTGTCAAAGGGCAGTTCCACGAGTACCAGGAAAGTACCGTTGGAGTGACCTTCCTCACCCAATCTGTGGGTCTAGATGGCACAACAGTCAAGTTCGAAATCTGGGACACGGCAGGAGGAGCAATACCAAGCCTAGTCCCATGTACTACAGGGGTGCCCAGGCTTCCATTGTGGTTTATGATATTACTAATCAGGAAAGTTTTGCCTGGGCAAAGACATGGTCAAAGCCAGTCCTAGCATTGTTATAGCCTTGGCAGGGAACAAAGCTGACCTTGCCAACAAGGAGTGTGAAGAGGCGCAGGCATACACAGGTGACAACAGTTTATTAATTATGGAAACCAGTTAAGACCGCTCTGAATGTGAATGATCTCTTCCTGGCAATGGCAAAGAAGTTGTCAAAGAGTGAACCCCAGAATCTGGGGGGTGCAGAAGGCCGGAGTTGGGGTGTGGATCTCCCTGAATAGCCCCACCAGAACAAGAGCCAGTGTTGTTCTGAGTCAACTGAGGGTGACTGGCAGCAAACACGTGTGGAGTTAGCACAAGAGCTAAGACATAACCTCCATCTCCACCCCTCAGCACACAGCCTTTGCAGAGACAGCCCACTGAGCCCTGGCTCCCAAGGGCTGCCTCCTGACAGCTGTCATGGCGCTTTTTAACACTTCAGCAACCAACACCAGGTAGCTGTTACCACTACTATGCCCTACTCTGGGGTTTGGGGTCAAGTCTCCCTAGGACCTTCCTTCCAAAACAAACTTCCTTTACTTTGTATTCTAGGTACAAACAGTGACCTCCTCACTGTTACTCCCCCACTGTGTTCTTCCCAGGGTTTCAGGGAAGACTCTATCTCCTGTCTCTCCCCTCCCCCACCTCTCATCACTCCCTGTTCTTGATCCTGTTTCCTCCTCTTCCCAAGATGATGGAAGGTAAACCCGGGGACTGAGAAGGGAGACAAGGTCATTTTAGTTACATTAAGGGCCCTGCAGAGACGGTAAGGCTCAGAGAAGGAGGGGGTAGGGAAGCATGTCTCTTTTGTTTTATTTATCTGGCAGGAGTTTCTTGTCTGTGAAACACTGTAGCGCCCATGAGCTGGACTTGTGGAGGATGTTCCGAGGTAGGCATGAGACCTGGGAAGCAAGCTCACAGGCACCGTGGGGGAGTTGTATTAGCTGATTGGACAAAGGTTGAGGCACAGTGTCTTCTGTGGCTCTGGAACTCGTCCCAAAGCTGTTTTCCCTCACCCAGCCTCTTAGTTCTCCCCACTCACTCACCCCCCATTGCAGTGTGAGGATTGGACCTCCAAGTGCTCCAAAGAATCTTCACTGGTTGCCTGCACCCTTAGCTCTGCTGTGGTCTAATTGGAGGAGGTACCAGTTTCTGATACCCATCCTCAGGTTATACACAGGCATTTCCCCTACCATGGCCTTGAGATGGCCTTAGCCCCAGACACCTTGCCTCTGCAGTGTGCACTTTAACTGACAGTATTCAGCCAACATACATATTTTACAGGGGCCGGGCGGTAGTGGCCTTTAATCCCAGCACTCGGGAGGCAGAGGCAGGTGGATCTCTGTGAGTTCGAGGCCAGCCTGGACTACAAGAGCTAGTTCCAGGACAGGAACCAAAAAAAGCTACAGAGAAACCCTGTCTCGAAAATCAAAAAAAAAAAAATTTTTTTACAGGGTTTTGATATCTATTTATCTATCCTTCAACCTTTTTAATTAAATGGAATGTACAATGTATGAGGTTCAGGGGACACTATAGAAAACAGTAACAGTAGCAGCTACTAGGGCCCAGTCTCCACTGCTAGCCTCCTCTGACCGGTTCATGCCTCTGTTCTTGGGCATAGGTCTGTCTGAGCAACTGGGGAGTGACCTCAGAACAGCATGGGCCGCGGTAGTGGAGGGAAGGAGGGTCAGGCAAAGGGAGGATTCTCACTTCCCAGGGTTCACATTCAACTTGCTGTATCTCACCGTGTCTTGTCTAGATCCCTGTAAACAGTCTTCATTCTCACTGTATGGGCTGTCCTGTCTCCTGTTGCCCCCTTTCTTTTCTCTTTTGTTAGTATCTAGAGTTTAGTTCCTCCCTCCTCCAACCCCACTCTGACTTAATCCACGTGCCAGTCGGGGCTCCTGCCTCAGAAGTCACTTGTCCTATGACAGGCACAGTTAGAACTGAAGGTGCCTCGGGGCTGCCTTGTGTTATCAGAGGGCTTTGGTCCTTCCTAGTCTCTGGCCTCTACATCCTTCCTTAGGTGTTTTACGGTGTCTGTGGGAAGCCATCAGGGCAAGAGGAAACTCCGTTCTTTCATGAGCTAGCCAGAATTTTGGGGAAATTTGCAGATGAGATGAAAGACCACAGTAACCCAGAACTAGAACCTTTCCGTCCCTTTGGCTGACAGGCTGACTGCTTTTTGTTCCTGAGCAGCTGAGGAAACCACGAAGCCAAGATTCTCAAGAAACCAGCGCAGGTTCTCTCACTTAGGCCTTAATTCTCCTCCTTTTCAGGGGCAGCCTTAGTCCTCACGGCCCTGAAACACACGTCCTTTTCCAACTCTGTTTTCCTAGAGCTGTTAGTCCGCCAAAGCACCCAGGTGCATCCTTTTGACAAGTGAAGCATCTAGGGTTGCTGAATCTTCTCTGCAGTTTTCGTGGGACGAAAGTGAAGATGTTTTATGGCCTAGGCTTTTCTCCTTCCTCCTGCTTGCCCTCAATCTTAGGAACAGTATTTACCTTAGCTTCTGGGTCACTTCCCCCAGCCCCTCCCACTTCCCCCAGCAGCCATCAGTGGCCGATAGCTCCTCAGACAGGAGTGGGAGATCATGAGCCTCTCCCCATCCATGCTGGGGTTTCCGCTGCCTTCATCTTGTACAGAACTTCTACACGAAGCCCCAGCCTCTGTCCATCCATGTGTGCAGCTGCACCATCAAGGCCGGAAAATACTGCAGACACCCACTCCCTCTGGCTTTAGAATCTTTCTGCTCCCAGCTCTGAGAGGATGCCCGGGCCTTGTAGGAAGGGATATGATATACATTTCCCATTTAGAGTTGACCCCCCCACCCATAGTCTCTGCCCATTGACCAGTTGAGGATGTCTGTATTAACCACTATCTACTGCTAAGAAAAGTAAATAATAATAAAAAATAAACAAATATAAATAAAAGCTTAACAAGTTATCTTTCCAAATATGGACCCCACAGGACAAAATATTTGTTCTTAACTGTAAAGAAATTTCCATTCATTTTTAAGGAAGGGTTTGTTGAGAATTTGCCCCTACATCTCTGTCTTTCCTTGCAGCATCTTTTCTTTAATGAATATATATGTATATATGTATATATGTATATATGTATATATGTATATATGT